>NW_010548531.1:0-12164 GCF_000687285.1 Phaethon lepturus
GTCCCTTCCAACCCAAACTGTTCTATGTTTCATACTGCTTATGCTTGGAAACAAGTGCCGTGTGTGAGTGCAGGATACCAAGCTAAATAACCACTGCAATATGAATTAGAGTCCAGTATGTACCCTCTCCATTATCACAGGATGAAATCTTTCTCTGAAAAAGTCTTTGACAAATAAGTGTCTGTAAAAGCTAGGTAACAACATGGAAGAAAAAGCAACTAAACGTCTTGCAAAGCCATTTATGTTTCTAGTAAAGAACTCCTCTTCACAGGCTATAAAGCTTGGTTCATTGTACTTCACGTACTTTTGAATTCTGTATTACTTCATGTTTTGGTATAGCTGACTTCAACAAAAAGTACAGTATTGTTATAAGGTACAAGTAGATGAATGTTTTTTACATTTTTGTGTTTGGCATTTTGAGCTACTTTTATTTTTTGGGGGAAAAAATTAATGTGTGAATTCAGATCCATTAGAGGAAAGGAGACTACACTTGTAAATTAAAGATTATGATTAATAGCAGATATTTTTCCTCTTGAGTGGCAGTACATTTAGGCATCAGGGAAATAAAGTTTTAATCTTGAGGAATTGCACCTCTACTTGAAGTGTGGCACTTCTGCTCAACTGTGGACAGGTCTAGAACAAAGATGCTCCAAATTCAAAGATGTCTTTACCACAAGCCAAAATTGTAGAAGCAAAATGTAACACTTTAATAGTTCCTATTTATTCACCTGAAATTCCCAGCAATGTGATGAGAATTGCTTTAGCAGAGAATTAAATGAAAATCCAGTCCTCGAACCTGCCACCACCACTCCTCCATCATGCTAATGTGACAAAAATGGTGTACGTTAAGTGCCCTCTCTTCCTGAAATGTTACTTTAAACTAGCTAAAGAACCATCCTGGGATGCTGGAGTCACCCCTCTGATGGGAAGCCCTGGGCTGACCTTGTCTTCTCGCTGGAAACGGGGGGAGTAGTAAGGACAGAGCACCAAGGGCTAGGGGCTGCCCTGCCTAAAAGGGATCTAGTAACCCATTGACCAGAATCCCTCAAAGGGAGAGGGAAGCCAGCAAGGGTAATCTGCTCATCAAGAGAGCGGTGGAAGACTAAGAGAGTGAAAAACTGTGTTTTTGCCATCTGTAGTTCCAAGGTTCCTGAATGGAGAAGGTCACTGTCTTTATTACATTTTTTTTTTATTACATCCCACACGGAAGAAGATTGCAGGCAGATACCTGTTGCTGAAGTTGGTCATAATTTCAGTTGCTGGTATTAAATCAGGATTAATTCTAAGGCTGTACAGTATATTTTTCTTTATTTAAAGAGAATGACAAGATATTTTGCAGGCTTATTTTCTGGCGTCAACTGTTCCAAATTTCTCTGCAGGATTATTTCTGCTTATACATGATGTGACTTGGCCAAAGAAGGTAACCAATATCACGTGAAGCAAACTTAGCAGTCCACATACCCAGAGCCTGGCACATTGAAATCTGCAAGCATGCTCAATCTTACAGTGTCTTCTCTATTTTTTAACAAGATAAGGAGGGGAAAAAAACAAATGACAAAAATCACCTATTTTTTTTTTTCTTTTACAAAGATGATGAATTTTAGAAAAAAAAGAAAATACATCAGATGCAAGTTGTCACTGAAGGAAAAAAAAGCCACCTAGAATTATCCATCTAACGTTTTCAATGCATATTCCCCAAACATAGAGAGAGATATATATATATCTATATATAGATAGATATATATAGATATATATATGGCATTCATTCAAAAGAAAATCATTGCAGTATTGAAGTTGAATACTTAGGAAAAATAATTTGCGTAACAGTGAATGTAGTAAATCTGTTTAATGTTTTGCTTTGTTTCCCCATCACTGCCTATGTTATGGGGTACAGGAAAGAGCATTTCACCTAAAGAAAACAGGAAATATAGACAGACTTGTAGGCCTGTAGAAAGGGAAATTTGCTATATTGAAGTTAACAGCTCCCTTGAAAGGAGCTTAAGAACAAGCGAAGTGCTAGAACAGCGCTTTCATGAAAATAAGGAACAAAGAAGTCAAGGCAAATAATATTAAAGTAACGCTGATCCTTCGAGCATGATGTGGTTGAACTTCCGGAGGCAGGCTGGTGTGTCAGGAAGTCAGCTGCTCCGCCGCGTTGCCATGGAGGAAGGGCATGGACAGGGTACGACTGGGGAAAAAAAACCCAACCCGACGTCCCTGTTGACTGCCGGTGGTGTGAAGCTATTGCAACTTCGAAAGGCAACGCCGAGCGCGGGTCGTACCCACCACCCCTCCCGCGAGCTGCCTCCCCGCTGCGGCGCCGAGCGGAGGTCTAGAGCAGGGAAAGGGCAGCGGCTGAGCTCCCGCGGGCAGGTGGAGGGCACGCTGGAGGCCGCCTCTTCTTACGGGGGACCTGCTGCTGGGCTGGTACCTTCACCTTCTTCATATAGACCTAGAGAACCTGCAGCATTTCCAAGTCCAGCCTTACGCTGCCGTGCGAAAACGCTTCTTCCGTGAGCACAGTGGTTTCCGAAACGACCATTTCGATCTTTCTGATGTTTTTGAATACATAACCTGAAATTTATGTGTCTCGTTATTTAATTGTATAGTCCAGGGTATAGCTCACCCTCTGTTTTCAGTATCCTCCCTTCTGCTACTTTGTAAATAATGGATGAAAAAAAATAATTTTGAGAGTTAGTACCCTTAGCTTTTTCTGTAACAGACTTCAGTTTCCGGAGCGTGAAGAACAGATGCTCCTGGGGGCTTCTGCTTTGCGTTCTGGCTGTTGGGAGAAAGGGCGAGGAAGGGTACTTTGGCATTTTCCTAAAAACACTTTTAGAGTACATCCGTGTCAGTTTTCCCAGCTCCTGTAGGTTTCATTACCACTGAGGGGTCCCATCCATGAGTTACCTTGGAGTTTTTTCCCCCTGCATTTGCCATATGTTGCTTGCTTATTAACAGTAATTAAATATAAATTATTATAATAAGCTAGGAATTGGCAATTGTCCTACCGGAAATAAATTAAGGAATGAACCTTTTTTCTTTTTTTCTTACATGAAAACAATAACACCTTGCTTTAAAATGGCTCTTCATCTGGGGATCTTAAAACTCATCAAGTACAAACGTCACCTTTCAGAGATGGAGCAAATGAAGGACAGACGCATGGCCAAAATCCCTTTCACAGAGTACAAGAAAAGTTCTAAAAACCAATAGTTACTATTTCATGTGCCCCCCACCTCCCCCAAAGGCACTGGGCAGTGCTTAGGAACCTGAAACTTTTGGAGGGGTATGGAACATGCAAGCATAGATAGAAAATCATCTGCTTTTTCCCTCAGATATACTCCTTCCATGTTCTGGAAGGATCCCTGGCTGCCTTTGGGACAGCCTGCAAACTTGCTTTACTCTTCTGGATCTCTGCTGAGATTATCAGTGCAAATGCCAGCACTAATTGTGGTGGGGTTTTGTTTGTGAATCTGGATACCTGCCTGTTAGGAAATTTCTTGGAACAACCTGGTCTTTTAGGAATTAAGCTGAAGGAGCAAAACAATCTGTCAGTTTCCATCAATGCTCAATTTATACTTTTGCATTGTACAAGAATTAATTTTCTAAAGTCCCGATTCTGAACTCATGGAGAAGAACATTTGTGGGTTTCAATGGCCGTTTTGCAAGAGCAAAGGCTGTATGTCAGCGTATCACAGACAGGGAAATTTGAGTGCAGGGTAATGCAAAATTTAAGAGAAGGCTACTTCTAGAATGTTTCCCTTACTGTTTTCCAGGAGAGAAAACAGTTTGTCCAAAACTTGACAGACCTGAGGTCTGAGTGCCTACAAGATATCCTTTAAGGACAACACTATGTCTTATCTTTATGCTTGGTTTGTGTGTGTTTTTCTTAAAAGACTAGCTTTCCTTCTGGAAACACCTGTTTTGGCATGTTTGCTTTTAAGTAAATGTTAAGCAGCAGTTTGAATATTGTCTTATCTTTATTTATCCCTGTTTTTCCTTTTGTCTTTGCTTCTGTGTATGAGAGTGCGCATTTGGAGCAGGGGTTGGTTTAGCAAGCATTTCACGAATCACCTTCTGTTGTTTTATGAGCCATCAGCAGTCCATGAACTACGGGCTGAAAAATAATTTAACACACTGGGCTGGAGCCCTCTCCCTGTTTTACCATGCAGAGCAGCAGTCCAAAATTTTGTCCTGATGTTCAAAACTGGAGAGAAATAGAGGGAGAGATGTGGCTGACCATATCCGTTAGTGTGCCATGAGTCCTGATTTCTTGGCAAGTGGGTAATTGACAGCTCAACAATCCCTGCACAACTAGAGGATTTGCTGCAGCAGCTGAGGTGCCTTGTGCATAGGCTGAGGTGCCTACTGAAAGGTACACGTGCTGGTCTGTATGCCCTCATGGCCATTTCCCTATATCTTAGGCAGCCTTTGATCTATAAGTAGTGAGCGTTGTTTTATAATGAAGTTTCCGATTCAAAGACCTGGTTATTTGTTAAGAGTATTCATTTTCTTTCTCTATTTCTTTAAATCATCATAGATACTGGTGCAGCTCTCTGGAATTTGAATTATTTTCTTCATGAGCTGGTTACTTTGCTAAATCTCTAAGATTTAGAAAATGTTCTTCGGGTTTGAGATACTGAGAGTCCCTAGTATTGCTACTAGAATACACCCCTTTATTGTATTATTTTTCACACTATAAGCACATTAATGAATTTCCAGGAGAGTCATTTCTGTTGAAGGTCGATTTTCAATGCTCAATAGGGATGATGGTTTCTCACTGTGGAGTTGGGAGATCAGGCAGGAAGGAGAACGCAGTGTTAATGAAAGCACAAGTAAAACAGATCACTTAGGGAAAGGGTTGGGGAAAACAGCCGAGGTTCAGGGGCTTTCAAGTCTGGGGGAAACCTGAGGATGAGAGTGGTAAAAGTAGGACAGATGGTCTTCCTTGTTAGAACCCTGGGAAGCTATGAATTTCCTAGCATCTGTGCTGTAGTGATTATTCCCTCCTGTGCCTAGCAGTATGTAATGCTTCCCTGCTCCATAACTGGAAATCACTATCCATCTTAGATGTAGTAGCCCTCTAGTAGAAAGAAAACCATCCAGCCTTGCTTGGAAAAAAACGGCTCTTTCAGCTAGCTATGCCCTTTAAAATCATGAAGATAGCCATTTGGATGAATAGTCCAAGAAGCAGAAGCTTAGGAAGTTGTTATGTACACTCACATACTGTATCACCTCTTCTGATATACAGAGTCAACCCTTGCTGCTCCTATGTTTTATATTCTGGAAGCAAATCAGGAAGTTATTGGTTATTTTAAATCTATATGTATCTTCTTTCAGTGTCGTAATCTAGCTGAGATGGAATCGACTGAAATATATTTAGACTACAGATCCTGGCTTATTGAGCCTTAGACTGATTAGGTCACTGAGAACAGCTGCTTGAAGTATAGTGGTTTCTCTTTTTTGATGTCTTTCTAGATGGACAAATATCTAAATCAATAACTGAATATCAGATAAAGTATCAGTGCCAGGAAGACAGATTTTATTAATATGGAGGCAGTCATGCATAAGAAAAATATTATGGAATAATGAAGGTAAATGCAAAAACAATTAAGTTGATCACAGGTTTATTGTCTCTTACTTAGGGGTTTTTTTGCAGTACATAAAATCTGGGTTTAGTTCTGCCTGGTAAGATATTGTCCAATGACTGATCATTTTCCTGTGACCATCAGATCCTTTCAGCAAGTATCTATAACTTAAACATACCTTGATGGGTTTTACACATATTAACAGTCAACATGACCCACAAACTGATTTGATCTGGTGGCCTAAAAAATAATTTAAATGAAAGAGTATATTTAGGAAGTGACAGAAAGAAAGTTCAATGTGAAGACAAATGTGAATCTGTCTATTTTCTGGAGGAAACTCCTTCATTATTAAGGGTAATACTTCCCACCACCTCCGCCCTGCCAACTCTCTGTTCAGAAACTTACTGTAAACCTGACTCACTGCTTATTGTTGTCTTCGGAAAGATTGCCCACCCTCCAACACTCAATTTTTATATCTCTGGCTTACAAGTGTGGGCCTCATTGACTTCTCACGCTCTGGATTAGGCCCTGAGTAGCATTATCTGCTTCTGAAGAACTTGACTGAAGATTAAAATCTTCATTATATTGCTAAGACCAAGTGTGGGTCTACTTTTCTTCATCTATGCCTAGACTAAAGAGCATCTTTAAAGTTCTTCTTATTCGTATGCAGAGAAGGGATTCAGCTGCCGAATGCCCTTCCCTCAGCCCTCTACCTTGCGAATCTGCAGAAGAGGTGGGGGGCAGGAGTCAGCATCCCCAAAGAGTCCCACCCCCACCAGGGCCAGCCCTTGCCTGTTGATACAACACCTTTGGGAACCCTTGGTTGGGTCGCTAGAAGTCCCTAGTTAATGGCCCATTCTTACCAGATTTCTTCTCCCAACCTCATCCTTATTCCAGCTTTCCCTTTCAGCTGATGTTCTGGGAAAGTCAAAGAGGCTGTTTCCTGAATATCACAGTAGATCCAGGGAGAGCAGTACCATACTCCCCATTTCCCCACCACGTGGATGAAACCAAAGCTTTAGTTTTTTCAGCTCTGTTTATAAACTAGGGTTGGCCATAAGAGAATAGTTAGTAACTGGTAACCGTTCTTCCTCCACCGCTCAAATCCATCCCTGGTTACGGTGGAGGATGTTTTCTGCTGCTTCTGAAAATTCCCTCTACTTCTATAATTCACAAAATTACAACCTTTTCCCAAAGCCATTTGAGGCTTTTGAGCTCATGAGAGCCTTATTCTTAAAATTCTAGGGTTTGATATTATTTTATTGCCACTGAATTCTAGTGAACACCATGAATTTTAAGTTATCATTTCTCTAGTAACAAAGAAAGCACATAGAATCTTGTGCATAAGAGATCCACTAAGAATAAGTTATTGTGGTTAAAAAAAAAAGTCACATCAGAAGAGAGTACTGCAGCTCTAGCAGTTAATGAATGTTGCAATACCTATGAAATATTATCTCAGACCAGTGATGTCTGCTGTGTTTTATCTTTTGTATTACAGGTGTGACAAAAGGATTACAAATTATTCTGGATTTTTATTGATGCAGGCATTATTTATGAAGGTAGAAAAGTTACTGCCTTGCAAAGTCTGCAAACCTACTGGACAAGAAATAAATGAAAGATTATTAATTTTGATGAAGTAAGGAAAATTAAAGGACTACCTATAGGTTGCATAAGAAGCTATGAACTGAATTGCAATCTGTGAGGTTAAACTAGGTTTGAATAGCCTGAGGTGCTTTCACATCTAATATTCTGGCATAAAAGAATGGAAAAACGCTTTTTAAAATGCAGTTAGTGCAGCTAGGTAGTGGGGTTTCCTAAAGAAATGAGAATTGGCAATCCTGCTGTTTTAGCAGTTTTTGAGCTCATTGGCCAATTGCAGTCCAGTTTGACAGGAGGCTGGCAGTCTTAGCATAAGATTTCATGAAAATATTCATTCAGTTGAGTAGAATGAAGCTTCAGAATAAGTTTGCTTATTTGGTGTTAAACACTGGGTAATCAAGGGAAGAAAATAAAAATATTGCAGGAAAAGCTTCACATATGTGCAGGTAATCCATGGGAAGCCAGACTTCATTTGTCTTGCTGTACAAGAAATTAATTGTTTTCCTGAAAAGACTGTAGTTGTTTGGTGCTCCTGGAACTGGAGTTTCTCACTATATTAAACTCATACTTGAAAAAACTCAAGGGCGCATTGCTTGATCGTGGTGCATGAGAGGGAAACTCAGGTCAGGCATGAGATGAGCCCCATGCTCTCCTCCCTGTATCTACTCCATGAGACTGTGTTGGGGCTACTGCAGCGGAGCAGCTCCTTCCCAATGACACCCTGGCAGAGTGAGGGGAGAGCACAGCAGAGGTCCTTGCTCAGCCCCAGGCAGGGAGTTTCAGTATTCACTGTGCCATTTGGTGTAACCTGTGCCTCAAGGATCTCCTATTTGCAGATCCTCTAGGATTGGAGGGAGCCAACTGCCCCTGTAGGTTTCATGGTTTGATGGCATCCCCTTAAAATAGCTTTGTTATTCTCCCCAAATGATTAACCATGATTAAAATGATTGATGATCTTGAAGGTCCTTTCCAACCTAGTGATTCTGTGAACCACCTTCCTCATTTGCTATGAAACATTATTCCCCCCCCCCCCCGCCCCGACAGTGTATTTCTAACACGTAACAGTGGGGATTTAGATTTCTGAGTTCCAGCCACTGCGGTGAGAATCAAGCAGTAAAATTGCTGCTCACTGCTTTGAAACTCTGCTTTGTGTATTCTATCATGCCAGTGATGGATCTGTGCTCAGATACTCTGTCACTATCACCCACTTCACGACCACAGACAGCCAAACACAGAGGTGTAGCAAGAGCTGGAAAACAGATCAGTTAACAGTACAGAGGTTTCCATTTATTTGTCAAGTCCTTCTTTATTTCTTACCATGGAAGTCATGATTGACCAAAACAATTCTTTTTTCCACATGAAAGATAACAGGACATTTGCAATTTGACCTGGTAAACAGCTGTGTGTGTGGTAGAAGCAATTGCAAGAAGGTCTGTGTGATCAGAGGCTGGTTCAGAACTGATGTGAAAGTGTGCTGATTCCTTTAAAGAGAGGATCACAAACAAAATTCTTGGACTTTTTCCCCTCAAATTAGCACAAGCTAATCTTTGTTCCCTTTCAATAGAGAAGGTTTACAGAGGGGGGAAGAAATTGTATGGAGAGATTAGTTTGGTAACAGAATCAAGAACAGTATCTAGCTGTCTTGAATATTAGTACTGACCCTTAAATTAAGACATTGATTCAGCATGAAGTTAATAACGTGGCACTGTAACTGTTGAAGTTTGAGTTGAACACACACTCTTATGTGACACCTGGGTTGGGTTGGCTTTTTCCTACAAGTTGCTTGCACAGTCTTTAGGTTTGTAAGGACTGTTATAGTGGTATAACAATCACTATAGTGATACAGTGCCCCCTCTTTGGCCATAGTTAGGTTTTATTCAGTATTTAATGTTTTCTTTCTGCCATGGGTCTGCAGGACAAGCAATCGGTGCTGACCAGTGCCTCACTGGTTATGACTAAAAGTTTTGCTAAAGTTCTTTAAGGGACAAGCTAAAAATACAGAAATCCCTAGCAGAAGCATCTTTTATTGCTCTCTCTCCCCCATAGCTTTCTAGGCAGCAAATGTGGAAGAAACTACTCTGTAACAACTTCCATTCACCAACTGGACCTAGCGGAGAAGCTAGAGCTAGCCAAAATTTGGCTGTTAGCTGCACTGGGGATGGACTTAAAGACACACTCTGCTTAGGAGGAAGGCATAAGTCACATGTGCAAATTGTAAGCGGAACTTCTACCTTGAAGTGATGATCCTAGCACAATGGACAAGATTTTCAATAACAATAACTGTGAACGTCCCTGAGTGCATTAGAGCTGGGAATGACTTGGCTCAAGGGTTTACAGAGTGCCTAGCTCAACTTAGAACAGTGTTGCTGGGTGCTACTGTGATTAGAATAAATTCTGTATTGAAAACTGGATGGACAAAGAGTAACTATGGTGCGATTAGTTCAGATTGATTAGGCTGTTCCCACAGGTTTATCAGCTTATGCTCAATGAGATAGAAATGAATGTAATTAGCTAAACATCATGAATGAAGATATTTTTCTTCTTAGTGAGGAATATGCTCTTCTGAGAGCAATTATGACTTAGTTCTACAAGACACCAAATAAATACAACTTTGATACACTGGTGATGTTTAAGACTTTAGAGGATTGAACCCTTTGTACTCAGAACATCATCAAAGGCTTAGAGTTTAGCCCATGAGAAAAATCAGTTTGTCCTCTTGTTCTTTCACTACTTTTACCATAGACATATACATGAGACATTTCTATCGAAGGATTAAATTAAATTCTTAGAGGCTAATTCTTTCAGCTTTACCAAGGTAATCAACTTCATTTATTGGTTTTGGCTTGTATAGGTAGCAATTCTCACCAGAGTTAACTTACTCTCTCAACAGGTGGTCACATAATTAAACCAGAGTTTTATTGCAATTAGGTGCTCCATAGAAAACATCAAGCTTTTCCTGTTTGCCAGGAATCATTCCTATTGTAAACCAGTGTATGAGAACATTACAGGTATTGGGGGGGCGTGGGGAGTGTGTCTTAAGAATGATGGAGGGAAGTTTTATTCCTTGGAGCATCTGACCTCTGCACATGGGTGGTTCTGGTTCTTCAACAGTCTGTCACACTGAAGTCTGCATGTTGGTTCCCTCGACACCTCACCCTTGTTTTCCCTCTGCTGAGATGGTGCTTCCGTTGCACAGATAAAATTGTGTGGCACTACATGCTCCCCTGCGTTATTACTCCTTCAAGAGTTATGGCCATGAACGACTGTTTGCACTTATAATAACCGTGAGGGAAATTGGTAACGGAAGGAGCAGTGCCTATTGTGCTACGCACTGTGTATTTGTATAAATAACCTCTTAGAATACTATGAAGATTTCATGGAAAAGCTCTCAGGACAAGTCAGGTAATCTGGGGAAAGGAGAGAAATCTCCACCTGCAAGAAGCACCTCTGACTGGATGAAATTATGGAAAACAAGCCTGTGCCACTTCGAGCATGTCGTAGCCTGGGACAGTTGACCAACAGTACACTGGTATACCTCTAGTAGCTTCCTGAAATGCTGTGTTCGTGTCCCAAAAAAAATAGTGTTAGGTTCACGCTTTCTTGCTTTAAAAATACAAATGGTGCTTTCATATGCCTCTTTCCAATACTGCACCTCTTAAAACCTTACCTGAAGATACTTGTTTTTCTGGGGAGATGGAGCAACATTTTGTAGGCATGTGGCTGGGTTGCTTCTGCACCAATGATGTTAATGGTGCAGAGAAGTGGTAATGGCTCTTCAGAGCTCCAGGGGAGGGAAGGTTTCACTGAGAAAATGTGTATATAGGCCTATTACGTCTGACCTGGTTGTCCTGGATCTGCTTTATCACCAATGGAGAGAAACAGGCACTTGTTGTAATTCATCTCATCTGGGGAAAAATGTAGTCTAAAATGGGTCAGATAATTGGGCCCTGAAGTACTTATTTTTCACTGTTGATTATGAAGAGAGTCTAAGGTGACAGGCTCGGCTGCTGACATCTTCGCTGTAAATTTCTGAAGTTAAGTGAAGGAAATCAGCCTTGGAAATAAACAGAAAATGAATCCCACTTTGGCCACAAACATCACTTTGTGCCTGTTCTTGACTCTTTGGACTTTAACAACTAGGCTGTTTTATGTACTTCCCTCTACCCCGAAGTCTCCACCCAACGCTAGCCAGAGGATTAAAACCAAGCAAGCTCTGGTAACAGTGAGTCTTCCCGCTGCCTTCTCTGGCTTTGTGCCTGTCTTCCAGTCTGTTAGTTTTTTGTTTTGTAGGGGGGTTGGTTGGTTTATTTGTTTGAACAAATGAATTCTCTTGAGTCCTGGAAACATTTTAGAATTAAATATATTTGGAGGTGATGATTTTGCCTCTGTGGTTGGCAGGCGTTAGCATAACCCTCGCCTGTCCTGGAGGCTGGGGAGCAGGAAGCATCAAACGGTCTTGGGCACGGCTGAAACAGCGTGTGCTGAAGCATGGATCTGTGTCTGGCCTTAGAGACGCTGAGACTTTAATGAACCTGCCACAGTCCTGTGGGCTGTCAGGTCTCTAATGGGTTGAGCTCTGTGCTCAGCTGCTTTTATTTTGTAGTCAAACCTGGAAAAATACTTTTGATGTGCAAGCAGATGCGTACACGTGGACATGCATGCACACAGCATGTGACTGCAGAAGCCTCGTCTTACTGAGAATCCCAGATAGTTACTTGCTAGCTCTTGCTATTTTTGGAGGGGGGGAGGTATTTGGTTTTTGTCGGGTTTTTCTTCCCCCCCTTAGGAGGAAAACGGGGGGGAAAAAAAAAAAAAAGCGGTAGTGCAGTAAATGTAATCACGAGGGGGATGCAATGCCACGGTGCTGTGCCGGTTTTAGGAACGTGACCCTGTGAAGCCACGCCGTGCCCCCGCAGCGTTCGGCAGGGATTTGCGGGCTGGCTGTTCGGGGTTGCCACCTGCCGGTCCAAAGCCTGC
>NW_010548531.1:12195-26999 GCF_000687285.1 Phaethon lepturus
AATTCCCGGGAGGAGACCAAAGTGCAGGTGAGCCGCAAAACTACGTGAGTGTTTTGTTCCCATTACATTTTTTTTTTCAATTTGTTTTGAGCGTGGCTATAGTTGTTATTTTCCTAAAATGGAATTCATGTGGTTTTACTGCTGTTTTTTGCAGATCATGCAAATTGCCAAATATTCAAAGGGCAGTGCTTAAATTGTGTGAATTGCCAAGGCCCATTTCTCATTTACTGTATTTTTTTAAAAGCACTGTAACAATTGGTTTTTCAAAGGGACCTAAAAGACCTGAATTTAGCAATCCCGTTAAAACTCAATGGTTTCAAATTGCCTATAGCAGCTTTGGAGAGCTCATCCTGAAATGTGTTTCAAAAGCTGGTCAAGACAAAAAAAGCATTTTTGCACCCAGGGTTGAAGTCAGCATGTGAAGACACCATATATTTCACAGCCTTTATTCTGTCCAGGGAAGATGACCTTCTTGTTCATTTTTCAATTTTTCAACGTAGCAACCTCCAGAGCGTGACTGAGACATCACGAGGCTGTAGGTGCTCTGGATTTCTTCCTGGAACTAAGTGTGACTGCATAACAGCCCATGCTGTCTCTGTCTCAAGCTCAAACGCGCAACGTGTGGTGATTTGCAAGTTGTCATATTAATCATGTTACTGTAGTAAGTGCCCATGCACACGTTCCTGCTCTGTCGACTCCCTTTGCGTTCATGACCTCTGCTAGCTTGAAGATCTTATGTGCCACGCAGCATCAAAAGCTTGCATCTCTGCTGTGCGAATTCAGAGGTGTGTAGCAAACATGCCGGGAGGGCGAGGGGATGTTCTTTGCTCAGAAAGGTGTGAGGACCCCATGGGAAATGCTGCTTGTGTGTGCTACAGCTCTGTGCTGACCACTGCCAGTCAACATGGACCCGCTGGTTTAAGCAGGTCAGCTTCCACAAACAGGCACCTGGGAGTGCTGGCAATGGAGTTTGGTGGCCCTTTGCCAGTCCTCAGCGAGGCGGGGTGTGCATGGGAGAGGGGGCCCTCAGCATCATGTTGCTATCTAAGTGATTACTCCTAAGTCCCGGCTTAGTGTTGCCAGCCTATTTCAGGAACTAATCTCATTGTCTTCCGTGTAACTCATCCTGTCTCACAGTACAATAATTATCAGCAATCTCCTGGCAATTAATAATATAAAACTCTGTTGAATGTGTGCTGTTTGCTGCTCAAGCAGTGATTTGATGACCTGTGAAGTGGGACCTGGGTATGGGCATGGTCTGAGACCTCCTGTGGCAGCCACAGGGAAGCAGAGACATTTCAAATGACTCCTGTGAGGACCTGCAGGTCAGATGCTTGAAGGGGACTTGACATAGCAAGGTGGTTTTATTGAAGACCATGAAATCTGTGCTGTCTTGTCCTGCTCCGCACCATTGTACATGCCTGTCATTTGCCCCTAACCAGCACAAAATTAATTTCCAGGTGGATTCACCCGGATTCGTGTGTATGGGCTCATGGGGCATTTCTGCAAGGGGACCTGCTTTCCCTGTTACCCTTTCCATGTGGGTATAGGGACAAAGCACACACACAGGGTTCCTTCTGCTCCCCTCTCCCTCCCCTTTTTTTTTGCCTTCCTTCCAAGGAAGTTTGCGAACACGTTGTTTTCCACTTCTCTCCACCTCCCCTGCCAAGGTGTATGGGGACTGGAGGCAGGTGACGTCTTGGCCTTCAGCTTTGTTTCTTTCAAAACACTATAATAAATGTCTATTCCCCACCCTGCTGAAGAATGGGTTGAGTTGCCTAGGCCAGGGTTGCCTTTTGTTAAGGCTGCCCAGCCCTTTGTCTGATTGTGTGTTGCTAGCTGTTATTTACAGCTGTCAGATTTTGACAATTCAGCATGAAATTCTTCATGCTTAGTGGGAGTCTCAGATGAATTTTTATGGATAGTTTCACCAATTCCACTTTTTATGAGAGAATAGCAAGGGAAATTACTTAAATAATGTTTAAAAAAACCCACCAAAACAAACAAAAAAATCTCTCTTGAATTGCATCTATTTCTTCCCCATGCTTAAAATTTGGAATATGGAGACCTGTGTTTTAACATCCCTTTGAAAACTGGCCTCTGTGCTTGGTCAATGAAATAGCACTGAAAAACTCTAAGTTGCTCCAAACCAGCAAAAAAATTCTGGAGGTTAAAAGGATGCAATAATGAACATTTATGAATCTTCCCTCTTGAAGAAGGTGATGAGCAGTGGTGATGAGCTGAAGGTATGGCGATACATATGAGACAGGGGTAGACGAGAGAAGACAAGACAAAAAGGAGTCAAACATGCAAAGAATAAGCAGTGAGGAGTGTGTATGTTTGTGCCCCTAAAGCCTTCTCCGGGATATGTTTATTTTGAAGAGGTTAAATGAAGGCATTCTTAATTTTGAGATAGCCGCCTTTTGAGTGTTTAACTTTGCAGATGGGTGTGTGTGTGTGTGTAGGCTAGAACAGGTAATTGTTTTGATTTGCTGGTAACTAGTAGGTCTATTGTAAACAACAGAAGTTGACCTATTAATATGTCAGAAAAGTTACTCTGAAGATAGAACTTGAAATTTTTTCGTAAATATTTTTACTCTTTTACAATATAGTTAAGACCTCAAAGATTACCATTCTGCCCAGAAGAAAACACAGGTACCTGTGAAGAACTGTATACAGGACTGTGCGCAGCCCCAGCAGAGCTGGAGGTCAGAGGCTGTATGTTAACGTGACCGTGTCGCGTTATAGTAGCATCTATCGCAGTGGCTGGTGCTTTAGCAGGGACCGTAGACCTCTTACCCTCCTCGCTGCTTTGCAACTGTGGAGCGGGTACGACTACAAAACATTTCAGATCTGGCATACGGCATTGACTTTGAACGTGCTATTTGATCGAGGAGGAGGGGGATTGAAAGGAAGGGGTAAGGAAGACCTTGCTGCTGGCCACAAGAGAATGTGATGACATCACACCCATATTTTAAGGGTCCATGAGGAGGTAAATCTCTCGCTCTTCCCCTGAATGCAGATGAGGTACTTTTGAAAGTAGTCTAAATAGCTACCACTGAAAGCCTAAAGCTTTCAAAGATTATACCTTGGTGCCCCTAAGAACGGTAGCTCACCAGTGAAACGCGGCCATCCTCAAGACTCCAGTCCCAGGCCTCTCGGCTCTGAATATAAAAGGCTACAGTACAACGAATGAGACTGCTGAGACCATAAAGGTGATGCTCTCAGCAGCTTGCTTGCAGCTCTGGGGCTGCCCTTAGAGCACGTTGGAACCGGTACCAATTTCTCAGCTTTCAGAACAAATCAGCTTCACTAGGCGTGGGCATTACGTACGCTCCTGGCTTGATAGGTAGGAGAAAAGGCATATGTGCTTTATCTTTCTTAAACAACTCGACCTTAAAATCAAAGATTTTAAGAGACCATACTTTACTTGTTTAGGATGGCGAACCCCACCGTGGTGAGCAGCACCACACAAGAGCAGTGGTGACACGGTTTAGTCTTACTCACTAGTGACATGTAACTTAATGCACGTCCCTGCTGCCAGTGGTGAGGTCCAAAGCAGGAGCTGCCCCTGGTGAAGCAGGTGGACTTGAGTTATGTCAACAAGCCTTTTCACTTGTGCCAGGAGTTCGTAGTTCTACTTTCTAAGGAGTGGATCCACATATTATGAGAGAGGTATGCAGACAGACTAGCTCGAGTATGTGTGATGTTGGGAAAGAAAAGGTGTGCGACACTTGCTAAAGCAAGAGGTCAAGAGTTGGGTGATCTGAGTTTTAATTTCTGACTACCACTCGTTATTTTGTGAATCCTGATCTAAATTCTGTACAGAAGCTTGCAACAACTCTTGGGTACCAATTCCTCAAATTGTGAGATCAGTAGGTGCTGGCACAGCACAACGAATTTGTTGCTTCTGCCTGAAGTATTAAGCTGACATAAAATTAAAAGCAACTGACCTGTAATTAAGTTTTATGGTATCTGACTGAGTTTGAGCACTGAAATGTTGCTGAATCATTTCATCCCCTTGTTCTAAAATTAAAAGACTACTGGTACAAATGTACACCTAAAATTTGTGTGGCAATTTTTCTGGCCCTCTATAGAAAAATTAGGTGAAGCCTACGTAGAATTGAATGTTGGATTGACTATGAGGGGGTTAATTTATCCACTGTGCTTTAATTTGAATATAGATATAAAATGCCTGCTAAAACAAAGAAACCTTGCTTTTGATTTTTGATGAGCCAAAAATTCAAGCCAGCACTATGGAAAGAGTACAATGTAGAGATTAATGTGTGTGTGGATGTGCGCACGAGCACACAACTTTTCACAATTGGTGTCTTTGTAACATCCAATTCATTTTTATGCTAATTTTTTCTATAGAAAAGGTTCAGTGTGTTGTAAAATCTGGCATTCAAGACATACCGAATGCTGCCAGCTACTTCTTTTTAGGAAAGACGAATCTCAAATCAGTTTTATTGTTCCTTTATTTTTCAATTACTGAGAAAAAAAATCTAAGCAATTCCTTTTTATTAATGTTTCAGTTTATTTCATTTAACTTTAATTCCCAACCTTTTTCCTGCGTATTTGGTATGAAAGTTTATCTGTTACCTGAGTCAGTATGTCCATACTCTTTCTAGAGGTGATCTTGATGCTGCAGTATCTGATCATCTTCTGGTATTTTATTGATCACTGTGGCTGACTGGTATTGTTAATAGTGATCATGTTTGTAACTAATTAAAATCAAATAAATCTTGCAACAATTTAAGGTTTGGAAGAGTGTTTTTGAGGAGCCAAGGGGGAGTTTAAATGTGTTTGTGGTTTACATTAGAAAACTGAAAGTAGAAGGTCACTAAGTAAACTTAGTGAGATTTGCGATCGTTCTGTGTTGAACGAGTTGCTAAGGAAATTCTGTATGTTACACAAATAACCTTTATTCCTTGGCGAATTTCATTCAGGGATTTTACTTAGAGATCACACTGAACCTCAACTCTTGGTGATATTTTTAAAGTACATTTTGAGGTACTGTTTAAAGTATGCAATAGCTCTCACTACCAGAGAACACAAAAGTATTGGCTTAAATCTACGTTCATGCACATGCTCTTACATCACTTTTTACTTGTGGAATTTCAGTTAAGAGAAGGTTCTTGTATTTAGACATTCTCAATAAAAACAGACAAATGTTAAAAAAAGGGAATGATGCTTTTCAAAAAATGTGGCCTTTGTTAAACCTTTTCCTCTCTGTAGGAATTCAGGTGGGCAGCTGAGGAAAGCGGAACAAGCTGATATGTTTGAACAGACCCGTAGTCCGGCTTTCACATAATTCACTTTCTTCCAGTTAAGGAAAGGAAGAGTAATTCTTTCCTTGTTTATATACAGGTTTCACTGTTAGCTTCCCAAAAGTAACCTGTATGCAGGATGGAGTTTGAGCATACATGAAGTTTGGAATCGAAGCTCTAAAATCCCCAAACCAGCTTGCTGAAGGCTGGCAAACTTTCAAAATGGAAGTTTTAAAGGATTTTTTTTTCTGAAAGCAGTAGTGAAAAAATCATTATTTCAAATAGTATTCCAGCTTTATTTTGCATCAGTGTAAGAACAGTAAAAAAACTTGCATGACAGCTAAGTACAAATGGATATTTATATTCTGTACCAGTTATCGTACTGCCCTCACATGCCCTGGTGTCTCAGTGCTGTCAAGACTTTTCAGTCCTGTGCATAATGATATGACCAATATGACATTACAAGCTTTGGTGCATTTTTGCTAATCTTTTGGTTTCTTCAGCTTTTCTCAAAATGGCTACAGTTCACGAAACCTATGAAATTATTAGTTCAGAGTATCCTTTCATGGAATTACAAATATCTTAATTTTGAAAGAGGCTGTATGGATATTAAACAGCTTCTTTATTACAGCTATATTTAAGACATAATCACACAATCGGCTCTGTCTCTCTGTCCAAAGCAAAGCTGTGAAGCATGAGTATGTATTGTGTATAAACAAATATACGTTGTAAACTTTTACTGCTTTTGTCCGTGGATTTCCTATGCTTGCAAGATGATTCTTGATGACAGAAAAATTCTGATCTTGCAGAGGTTACCTTCCGAGAGTTGACAGGCCAGCAGTGAGCGCCAAGCATGCTGCCAAAATTACTATTCAAACAGTAACCTTATTTTTAACATGTAGTTTAATGTAAGAACATGGAAAATCTTACTAGATTATCGATGTGCTTAAATTCAAACTCACACTAAAAATACTGTCTTGCTTACCTCTTTTATAGCAAATAGTTTTTTGTCAGCATATACCTCCTTTCTAATACCGCTCCAGTATCATTCACTACGAAGGTGATACTTTTGAAACAGATATCACCTAATGTGATATTTCAGTGTTTTCTATCATTCTTAGCCATTGAGCAAATAGTGAAAATTAAATAAGCAATCTTTACCTAAGAATGATTATTTAAAGCGTAGCTATTAATAAAATCCTCTGACAGGTGGAGGCACTTAGTAATATCAATTAGTTCTCTCTTTAGATATGAAGTATTCATTTTATAAATTTATTTATTCTCTATATAAAGTTTGTTGCCTCTTGAAAAATGGCTTGCTATTGGGAATACATCATGCTATTCATTTAGAAGAATGTTCCGTAGATGATATGGACGTGGCTTCGACAGTTTGGGGAAAAAAGAACAAGTGGTTATGTTTTGCAAACATGAAGATGAGTCTGAGTGTTGGATTAAGAAAAAGATTAAGAGGTGGCTTTGTGGAAATCTTCCGCTCAGGTACCGCGTTTGCCGTGTGGAGACAATAGGTTATCATAGGCATTACTAGCAACATATGTTTTTTCTATAATGCCGTATTTCTTAGTTAGATTTCTGTTAAAGCTTCTGTGGACTCAAAGGTAATTTATTTCAGGCTAGTATAAAACAGTCACTGAGAGTGGTAGAATTCATTGTAAGGACTTAATTCATCGTGCAGACTGCTCAGCTGATGATCTGCACGAAAGCAGATGTATAGCAGAATAAATAGCAATAGCTGTGAATCACATAG
Organism: Phaethon lepturus; assembly: GCF_000687285.1. Lineage (NCBI taxonomy): Eukaryota > Metazoa > Chordata > Aves > Phaethontiformes > Phaethontidae > Phaethon > Phaethon lepturus. The sequence goes on from NW_010548531.1 coordinate 19,231, forward strand.
GCACGGGGATGTTAAAAAAAAAAAATCAAATGTGTTTTTTTTCCCAGGCATTTGGAAATGTCATCGTGCTCTCAGCAGGCTGGAACAGAGACATGCAATCTGATTTTGTCTTCCTTTCACTCTGTGTCGGGTGCGCGGTGCGAACAACGGGGCAGATGCATGTGTGCTCTCTGGCAAGGAGCCGTTGGGTAGTTCACCAGCTTTTTTAAACAGCCCCAACAAGACTGAAAAGCAAAAGCTGGTGTTTATTCAGATCTAGTGAAACCTCTCTCCTGCGGGGAAGGTAGCTATTTAGTCTGTCTGATGCAATCCAAAGGGAAGTTACGGAAGAAATAAACTTATTCTTTATAAAACTAGTGTTGATAAAAGTAATTGGAATATGGTGGTCATTACTATGATCTGCTTCTAGTAAATGCTATCTGGCAAAGAAAACGGTGGTGGCTTTCACCTTTGCTATAGTTTTGTGACAGGGGATGTGTTGAGTCTTTTGTTACTTTCTTATTTGCATTGAGGAAATAGTAATATACCTCCCAAATTACCTTGAATTAAATATAAAAATGTTAGACTGTACCTAATCTCTGAACAATTGTGCTAAAACTGCCTTTCTTTCAGACATGCCAGCTCTTTTTTTAATATTTTGTATATTTTGTTCAACTTGTAGTTCTAAGTTTTACTGGACAACAAGAAAAAGGTGGTGTCCTCTGATGCAAGTGGTTTTGCACCATGTGATTGAGTCAACTGAGTAGTTGGAGGGAGCTCAGAAAAGGGAATTATAGCCACTTCCAAGTCCGGGGGAGAAGCAGGGTCTGCAGAGAGGAGGAAACAACAAAGAGAGATATAAGGTGGCAGAAAAGGGAAAAAATTCCTTATGTTTGGTCAACCAAAGGGTGTTGGGAAGATGCACTCAACTAGATTACATTTTGCAGTGTAACATGTTTCATATAGATGCTTGTCTTGAGGATTTTCTTGTGGTTTATAATGGACTGTGTTAGCGAAAGGTTAGTGAAAGTGGCCTTTTCCTTTTTTTTTCTTTTTTTTTAATTCTTCGCTTGAACTGTTGACATTCACAACTGTAAATATATTTCATAGCGCAGTAGCTGGGCATATGGCACCATTATCAGTGTAGACCTCGAGACCATGCTGAACTCGGAGACACTGTTTACGAACCATTTCCTTGTGCTTGCTTCCCCTTTGCTTCTGAAAATACCTATTTGTACTGATCTGAACCAGAGAGGTTGAACGGGGAGCAGAATTCTGTTAGTGCTCTTCCTAGGCTATGTTATGTGGATAAGGAGTTCCTTTTATTTCTGTATATTCACACCCTTTGCCCAGGTAACGCATGCAGGAAGGTTAGTATTTCCTTGTGTATAGCCTTTTTGGAGTATATATTTTGCAGAGCATCCTCTGTATTGCTGACTTGTTATTCAGCATCACACATGGATAACTATTATTGTAAAAGAAACCCGACAGTTTGACAGCAACTTACGCAGAACGCTCTTCGTGTTTCTTGGTGTTAGGCTATTGCAAGGGTTGGCTTATGTCTTCCTTGCAATAACTTCCTTATTTCCCCTCATCCACTGCAGTATGGTAAATGGTGTAAAAGGTTTAGAGAATGGTGGTCAGCTTGCGTACCCTGTTCCTTCCCTACCCCATCCTTGCTGTGCTGGGGAGGCTGCAACGGTGAATGGTGGAAGTTCGCTGTGGGAAACTCCTTCCTCTCACAGGAAGGAGCGCATAGAGAAAAATCATGTTTACAGTTGCTAGGTTGTGTGTATTGTGCTCCGTACTATGGGAGTCCCCCGACTTAATGCGTTTTTTGCAAGAGTGTCCTAATGGAGGCTTCCTTAAAAGCCCAGCTCCTGAGATGCTGTGCAGTCCCGAGACGGGCATGGCCTGGCGGGTGAGGGAGAAGGGCATCGCCTGGGAGGATCCTTTGGGTTCCTTGTGGGACTCTTGCAGGCACTGAGGAATAACAAGCTAGGGAGTGTTTGACTGCTCTAAAGGGACAGAAATCCCCCCTCCAAAAGGGAATTCCTGCAAAGTTATCACCGCGCACGTGAAAGGTAAGAGTTCCCTGGTGGCCGTGTCTCATGCCGATGCTCCCCGGCTGCCTGCTGGCCCCGCAGGCTGGCCGGCAGCCTCAGGGGGAGGTGGAGACTGGCCAGCCATCTCTTCCTGATGGTGGTGGAGCTGGAGGAAGGCCACCACAATGCATGACAGCTTCAGGTATGGTACAAAGCAGAGGTCACCCGTAATTGAGTATTGAGCCACGTTGAGAATCACGCTCCCCACCCACAGCCTGCTGCTGCCCTCCCCGCAGGGCTTCCTTGCATGGGAAGAAAGGGGTTTTCAAAGTTCTAAATGCTGTTGAGCTAAACTTAGGATTTCGTTTGCCCAGGGTGATTCTCTGTAAAGAAGCAGAAGGGCTCCCTTCTTCTGCTTCCCCCCTCTCACGTACGTGTTTGGGTTGCGCTTGTTTGTGTTAATACCTGGAAAACGGCACAGTATTTTATTTAAATATTTGCTCCTTCAGGCTAGCACACCTGCTGCTACGGTGAGAAGCTTCTCGCCACGTGTTACATGTGTATGCTGCCAGATTAAAATGCAGTGCTGCCATTTAAGAGGAGGTTTCAAAGCGGCTGCCTCCCGGCATGGTTTCCGTGAGCACGGCACCTGTGTGGTCGGGCGCGTTAGAAGGAGAGCGAGGCCCTAGTCAGCGGAGCAGTGGTATTGTGAAAGGGCTGTAGACGCAGTTCCAATGAGGAACGTTAAAATACTTGCCTTGAGGAGAAAGGAAGACGACCAAATGCTTTCAAATGATAAGTAATTCTTGTAGTCCCATGCAAACTGTTTATGACAGTCTCTCCATCATTATTGTTTGAGTTTAGCTGTGTTTTTCTTTGGGAAGGTTCCCACATTCTGACTTTTACCTGAGCAATATTTTAAGAAGAGTGTATATACAGATGAAATCATTTCAATCCTCACTTTTAAAAATAATCAGAAAACCCCCTCTCCGTAACTCCCATTCTTGCTTATATTTGAAATGAAAGGATGACAGCTGGTCTGCCAACTTGTATTGAGATGGAATCAGCTCAGATCTTGGACAGTGCCTTCTGAATTCGGAGACTGAACAAGTATGGCCTTTTGCCGTTGGACGCACCCTGAAAACTGCAAGTGGAATTTTTGAGTCTTTATGTCCACCCAGTGAGACATTTCAGGCTTTCCTCCATGGCACAGGGATACATTTAAAAGCTGTATAGTTTTGTAAAGGAAGTATTGATCAAAATGTTGTTGATCGATCTGGCTGCTATCCCTAGGTTGGCCACTGATTTTGTATTCTCTTGGATGAGCTACTTAACACATCAGTTTCCTCACCCCTGTCCCACCTTTGGGGACAACAATGAGGTCTTTAGGGGAAAGGTGAAGTGGTGTTATACTATGATGATTATTCTTTTACTGAGAAGGTGCACTTTTCAGGTTTAACACTGCTTGGTAATGATTAATCGAATTGTGTGGATTAAATTTTTTGTGAGAGTTATGAAATAGTTTCCAAAAGAATAATGCATTTTAAATGTTATGTGAGATTTAAGAATTAAAATTTTGTCTCATATTTCAAAGAATTTTAAATGACCTTCAGACTGAGCCAGTCAGCAGCTTGAATACGCTAATGAAATCACTTTGCTCGAACGATGTTTTGTTTGGTAATGAAACTCAAAACTACTGACCGTGTTGAGCTGATGATGTTTGTCTGTCTAATACGCTAATATTCATCAATGCAGTGTGTGCCGGCAAAGTTCAGGTATGAATATAGATGACTAGGATTTTCTGGGAGCTCATATAATAGTCTCTTTTAGGTCTTTATCTTCGTAACCAACTGATGACCTTTATTTTACACTGATAATGAGAGAAAGCAGCATTATTTTATCACTTAGCTCCATGAATACAGAAACAATTGAGTTCTCATCACTAATCATTTTAGCAAATTAGAAAGTCCCATTTAGCTCACATTTTGCAGCTGTACTTGTACTGAGTAGTGTTTCTACTAGTTCTTTGAGACTGTTTACTGCTTAACATACTACTTAGTGAGGGTATCAAAGTCCAACCTTAGCATTTTGAATGTATTTCAGAGTCTGGTTTTGGGTTGTTGGTTTTTTTTTTACTAGATTGTTACTGTCATTTTAACTAGACTGAACCGAGATGAATATAGGTAATTTTTCAGGATGAAGTATAAATGTTACAGTTATCTTGGTAAGAAAGAGAAAAATGTATCTTTATAAGCTGTGATGTGAAGTATCAGATTTGTTTAAAAAAAAAAAAAAGCAATAACCTCAGAAGATTCAAATTAAATTCAGAAAAATCCACAGATTTCTTTTTTATCTTGTGCTTTTACTACTGTAAATCTTAGTAACATTGTAATCCTATAAATTTTCACAAGTTTGGATTAACCCTAAGAGAGTGGATGTCTAAAACTGCTATTTGTCTGGAAAGCTTTCCTCCCACAGTTTATTCTACACAAACTATCTGCACTATCTGCATCAAACAACACTGGTAATACTGCAGATCAAAAATCTTTGAATATTTTATCTAAAACAACCTCAGATAATTAAAAAAAAAAAGTATTTGGTTTAATTTATGAAAGCTCATCACAGATGCCCAGAGCGTTAGGTGAGGCCTTTGATACAGTTTCTGAAATTCTGCATGACTTTTTGTTAAAGCTGAAACTTTCCATTTAAATACATTAATTTCATTTATTTTATGCCAAAATTGTCAAAAATGAAGATTTTGCTTTTAGTTTTGGAACCATTTTATAGCTGAAAAATGTTTATCAGTTCTGCCGGTCAGATGTCCAAATATAATTGGGAACATATCAACCTGTTCCTCTTTCCTGTGATATGTAATGAGGGAGGAGTGGGGACAAGGAGGCATGGAGCAGACTACGCCAGAGGGAGAAGAAGTTGGGGGGGAAGAGAATCCTCATTATTCAGTACATTTCCTGTGAGTTTTAACTTATACTTGTCCCAAGTTCCCAGTACGGTTGGGCAACGGGCAGAAGTATTAATCGGTCTCCCAGAATGTGATTTCAGTTGTTGCGTATTACACGCCTCACACTTCCCTCGAGAGGCTTGGGCGCGCGAGGCACGCATTTGCCTCTGGCTGTCAATTGTGTGAAATTGCTGGCAGCTTCTAGTAAGCGTCCAGGCTACCGAAGTTCCTTGGGCATTCATTCTCATTAAGTTGATTGTAAAGAATTGGAGATGAGGTCATGCAAAGAATATATGGTAAAGCGCGTTCTTTCGTGGCACGAAGCGGGTGAAGATGCTGGTGCGGATTGTCTTGCTATAGCAGAAGCTTCGCTGTGATCTGCCAAGAGCTGGAGATGGGCCTAAACCCAGATCATGAAATCTGTCTTCCCAGGAAAATACAGAAGGTGCATGTTGTTCAAAGAAGGCACAGGCTGTAATGCCTAAGGCATCTCGCTGTGATGAACAGCCATGGAAGAACGTTTTGAGCCTTTAAATGTATTCTTTCAGGATTTTTGACCTCTAGAAGGGAATTTCTGAAATCCTTTCAAAAGATAGTGAGTTTAGTATTCAATGCCCTCTCTGGGAATTCAAAAAAAAAAAAAAAAGCTTTTGGCGATATGTGAAGTGAAAGATACTTTCATGAAAAATATTTGGGGGTTTGTTCATTGTCATTGTTTAATACAATTGCTTAATTGTATAAGCCCAGTTTCTGAGAACAAGTTCTGTTCGCTAGAGTTTTGCACTTTGGATAGGGGAAATCTTGCACTGCCAGTTAGATTCTGGCTTTGAAGATGCTGGTGCGGATTGTCTTGCTATAGCAGAAGCTTCGCTGTGATCTGCCAAGAGCTGGAGATGGGCCTAAACCCAGATCATGAAATCTGTCTTCCCAGGAAAATACAGAAGGTGAGGCATCTCGCTGTGATGAACAGCCATGGAAGAACGTTTTGAGCCTTTAAATGTATTCTTTCAGGATTTTTGACCTCTAGAAGGGAATTTCTGAAATCCTTTCAAAAGATAGTGAGTTTAGTATTCAATGCCCTCTCTGGGAATTCAAAAAAAAAAAAAAAAAGCTTTTGGCGATATGTGAAGTGAAAGATACTTTCATGAAAAATATTTGGGGGTTTGTTCATTGTCATTGTTTAATACAATTGCTTAATTGTATAAACCCAGTTTCTGAGAACAAGTTCTGTTCGCTAGAGTTTTGCACTTTGGATAGGGGAAATCTTGCACTGCCAGTTAGATTCTGGCTTTTCTGACAGATCTTGTTTTGATGCTTTAATAGTAAATGGACTAATTCATAGCAAAGCTGCAGAGATTAGATGATGTTGGCTTAGGCTATATGTAATGTGGATAAATTTCAGTATTCGGTCAGTAGGTAATTGCATGGCCCATCTGGGTGGTTCCAAGGCATTTTCTGGGGAGAGCCTGATGATCTCAGGGATCTGGGGTAGCATCTTTACCCTGGTAAGCTGTCTCTCTTAGGTCCGATTCATTTGCTGTACTTTCTTTGCCCTGATGTGCTTACACTCGTTCCTTTACATTTTGTTTCCTTCCATCTTTGTGTGACTTCAGGATATAAAGGAGCATTTCTGTAACATTCAGACCTGGAGCTGATCAATTCCCCTTCTTTCCATTTTTTTAAACTTATTTTTTAAATAAACTTGCCTTTGTGATTAACTGCATTTGGGGAGAAACTGTTTTGCTAATGAAAGTATAAACTGAGAAGCAGGGGACGTCTGTTTGCACCATTTTGGGCAATGTGAAGGGACCTTTAAAGTACAAGTGAATGTAACTCATTTCTATGGCATAGTAACTTTTACATGTTAGAGTTTTCAAAATATTTCATGTTACAAATATTTCACATTACTATCTAGCAGGCAAAAAAACCCCCACATCTAACCATTATTTGTTTGCAAAGGTACCATGTTGAGAGCTTTTCTCTTAAGAAAGTACCATGAAATCAATGTCTTAGCAGGTGATACCATTTTACAAGGTTTGACCCTTACAAAACTATTCTGATTTTCTTGTTGTTTGTTTTAACTAAGTTTTAGTAAACATAGACTATATGGTATGGATGAATGATCTGATCTTTTGAAAGTAGTTTTTCGTAGTTGGACACACTTTTGAATCTGAAACTATCAAATAATATGACTTGTCACTGCCTAAGTTTGATTCATAATTGACAATTCAGCTTAGATGCAACTAGATAATGAAGTCAAGTACTTTGAAGCCGCGAGGCAATGTTGAATTTGCAAGATTCCCACTACCATTTATGCTCTATTCAGGGTACATGAATATTTACAAAATTTTTGTTAAAGCAATGTTTGTCTTGGGGAAAAGGGAAAACTAGGAAAGAATTAATGATCTAGCTACTGTAGCAAAAGACCATGTTTGCATGATAAACGCTTCCTGGTGTTACAGACACCCTTTTTGAAGTGACATAAGAAAATTCAGAAGAAGTCACTTGGACAGGAATAAGAGTGTTCACTGAAAAGTTAGGTTGTTAGGAATAGCGCTGTGTGGATTTAAATTCATAACCGGGTATATAAAAATATTTTTTTCTGTGTGGAAAAATTCCAATTTTACAAATGAAAAATTACATGGAAGAAATAGGCTTTTACCATGGAAAAGGATGCTATGTGATCCTGAATTAACTGAAAATGAGTCAATCATAACACACCTGATTTTTAAACCTGGCTCTTAACTATTGTGAAATTATTATTTATTAATAATATTAATAATAAA
>NW_010548532.1:0-9916 GCF_000687285.1 Phaethon lepturus
ACTGCCAGGACTTTTCAAATATCATGGAGGATGGCTTGGCAACTACCTCAGCCAGTTTCCTCAGGACTCTGGGATGTGTCTCATCAGGCCCCATAGACATGTGTGTGTTCAGGTTCCTCAGGTGGTCTTGAACTTGATCTTCTCTTACAGTGGGAGGGACTTTGCTCCCCCAGTTCCCATCTTGCAGTCCATCCCTTTGAGAGGTGTGGGAAAAGACACTGCCAGGGAAGACTGAGGCAAAGAAGTCCTTGAGTACCTCAGCCTTCTCCTCGCCTGTTGTTACCAGCCTGCCAGCCTTGCTCATCAAGGGGGGCACGCTTTCTTTGACCTCCCTTTTCTGGCTGACATGCCTGTAGAAGGCCTTCTTAGTATTCTTTGCCTTCCTTGCCAAGCTCAGCTCCAGCTGCGCCTTGGCCTTCCTGACCCCATCCCTACTCAACCAGGTAACGTCCCTGTACTTATCCCAGGATCCCCATCCCTGCTTCTACTGCCTGTGCATTTCCTTCTTGCCCTTCAGTTTGCACAGCAGGTCTCGACTCAGCCATGCTTGTCTCTTGCCTTCCCTTCCTGATTTCTTGCACCTGGGGATCAAGAGCTCTTGCGCTCTATGGAAAACATCCTTAAAGACCTGCCAGCTCTGTTCTGCTCCCTTGTCCATGAGGGCAGTTTCCTATGGGGTCTTATTCACTAACTCCCTCAAGATCTGGAAGTTTGTTTTTGTTATTTTATTTCTTATAAATTTATTTATTTGAAAGCCCTCTAAAATCCATCAGCTCCCTGTTCAGCCAAGTTAACAGGACACTTAAGGAATTTCAGTAAAACTGATGTCATCTTTTTTGCAGTGGCCCTTTCTTCTGTGGTTGTATGTGCCTTAAGTAAGGATAACCTTGGATGCTGGATACACCCTGCTTGCACGTAATCAGAGAAAGAGCAGTTGTACTTGAGACTGAACACTCCCGCAGAAAGGCATTCGTGTACTCCTCCCTTCCTCCTAGCTTTACTTTTGTCTGTAAATCAAGCAAGAAATAAACCAGATCCCCTCTGCCTTTCGCTATCAGTACTGTAAATAATCCTGCTTTTGTAACAATCCATATGGGTAATAATCAATCAAAGGGAGCGAATTAACAGCAGTAAGAAAATGCACCGCAACAAAAGACCTTCTCTTGCACCTTGGCTCCTGATCAGAAAATTGTCAGGACAAGCACCTTCTCAGGCTAATTGCTGACAAATGTAAGATAAACAGGCTGTTATCACAACCACTTCCCCTCACTTTTAAGAGAGGGGATGCAATTAAAGCATTAAGTATTACACAGAATGTGACATCCGTTTGTTGTTCTTGTTTCACACAAATGGTGATTTATCCCATTTCATACAAGCAGATGCTGTTATGAAAGACTCACATTTGGGGAAGACACAGGCCTGGGAAATTTCTAAGTGAAGAAGTTATAGGAAGGCTACAGAAAAAGAAATATCTCATTCTATTTTCAAACTGGAAGGTGCTGTGGCAGACACTGGCCGTGAAAAGAGGAATGGGATGGGGCAAAGCTGCTGTGGCAGGGACGGGAGCCAGGGCTCAGAGATACCAACCCGTGCTTACCCACAGCCAGGAGTATTTCCCCCATACACCGCTGGAAAAGATGTACTCAGCTGGCAAGAAGCAAGTAAGGAGAGAGGAAACGCTATATTGAGTGCAAACAAATGTTCACTCAGGCCCTTGCCCTCCCGTCACCGCTGCTTACAGAAAATACTGGTGGCAAAATCATGAGATGCAGCACAGCAGAAGGGCACTTCTCCATATCATTTATGGCTTTATAAACCTCTGTTATACCTCCACGCTTTTTTCCAAGCTGAAGAGGACAGTCTTTTCAGCTTTGCAGCAAGTAGAAGACATCTTGCACCTCTGACCAAGCTTGCCACCTTTGTCTGTACCCCTTCTCCTAAACCTCATTCTCTTCCTCATTCTCTTCGAGATGAAATAACCACAGAATTCAGACCACAGAGTGCACATAGACCATACCTGCTGGTGCTCTGCCTTGCCTGACTGTTCCATGATAATCCTTGACAACCTGAATGCTGTTTTCACTAACCTCATAGGGCTCATATTTTTAACAAACTCTCCACTATCACCCCAAATTCCCTTTCCTGAGTCACAGCAGTCAATAAAAGCCCATACCATTGTATGTGTACAAAAGGGTATACATCAGAGGTCATTTTCTTCCATGGGCCTTACTCTCTAACAAAAAGGAATTCTGCTAACTAGAAGGAAGGACTCGAAAGGCTAAATCCTGATGTTAATTATTTGAGTAAAGATCTGGAATATCTTCCTTGCAATCCAACAGACATATAATCAGCTGCTCGTACCTGGCCAACCTACGTTGCCTGGCCCTGTATGTTTACATTCAAGAACACAGATTCTGAGAGGAGATTGTCAGATGAAAACAGCTTGATGAAATCCTCTAACGAATTGCGGGTGGCAGCTCCCTGAGTTGCCAGTGCTGTTGTAACATTGCGCATTCTGGACAGATGTATTAGCAGCCCGGCTGCACTAACGAGGTCTCAGCACTTGCTAACCGCCCCAAACAGCTCTTGGGTTATGTAGTAACTCCTCCAATGCCAGGACATCAGACAGATGAGTAAGAATTCATACACATGTATATATGTCTCCTGTGAAGAGACCATCAGTCTAATATGAATAGTAGTGAAAAGTGGAATTTACCACTTCCTAACTCTAAAGCAAGAAGTCTGTTCCCATATCCCTGAACAAACCCATCAGAAATGTACCTTTAACTTCCCACAACAGGACTTATTATGGCCCTTAATTTCATTTTTTACTAAATAGGACATTCAGAAACATATGAACATTCAGAAATGTTATCTCCAATTTTCCTCTACTTTCACAATGTCTTTTTTCATGACAAATTTAGTAAGGAGAAAAATGATTAAATACTATTGAACAGACCTGTGAGAAAGGAAATAACATGATAATTTTACCATCATCTGCAAATTTCACATTCTTCCTACTGTCTTTCTTCATCCACTCCCATTCCCTATATGGAAGAGTCCTGGGCAAAGCAGAGGGGATAGGGCTCATCCATTCTAAGACTGGCGACCTGTTCCCATCACGTTATACAGCAATTTCTTAAAATAGTGCATATTTAATATATGAAAGAATGTACTTCATAAATATGTAGTTGGTCTGCTCATACTGTACCAGAAAATACTACCTTATACCTGTACCTTACAACTACCTAGGCCATCATTGATAGCAAACAATTTTACAAAGAGAAGAGCATAATTGTATATAATTTAACCCTCATATAATTTAATACTGTGGGAAAATCGCTATTTTATAGCAGATTGTGGAAGATTTTTAAAGTGAAATGTTTGGGTTAAAACCCTTGTAAGTAATTGTGTGATTTTTGTGCCACAGGTTAGTTGTTTTCAGTGAATTTTATCGAGGAATAGCTAAGGAATTAAGTCTGCAAGTGTTAGACTTTTGCAAGAATGCATTTAAATCTAGATACATGGAATGGATACATTTGTTAAATAAGAAAACAAGATGAGGCAAGTCCATCACTTGAAATTACACCCATATACAGAAATCTGTAGCACCAAAGTAGGTGTGAATTATACCGTACAGTACCATGGGATAACGAGTAGGCTCAGTAAATGCAAAATCATTGCTGCTGCATAACTGTGTGAGACAGTGGGAACTGGATGGTGTTAACAAAACTCAATAAAAAGAAAATTATTGATGGACCTCAGAGCACAGACTCCACAGATCAACTACAAGCATCCTCTAAGATGATCGTGAGCAAATAGGAGATGTTCCGAAGAGATGTTGTTAAGTACTGAAACTGTCGCATGCACTGTGAATGCAACCATGGTATGGAGCTAAGATCTCATGTGTGAATAGCTGTCTCATGCAGCTCTTGGGAAAAACTCAGCTTATGCATTTTCATTGAGCAACCTCAAAAATACAGTCGGAAATTAAAGGGGACCAGTGTAGTCAGAAGGCTCACAATTAATGGTTTAGTCCTAGTTAACTCCTTTTCCCAGAGTGACTCTTGCAGGTGGGAGCACACACCTGCTGGGAAAAGAAAACTGTAAGAGGGATTACTAGGTAAATCTTCACTAAGACAGAACAGACCATTATAACAACTCTATTTCTTGTATCTATCTGTAATTCCTGCACCAACTCCAGTAAGTGATGATTGGACAAAAGCATCCCTGGTAAGGGACAGTCGAGTTTGCATTAAACACTCAAAGTGGAGGCAAATCTACAATCACTTGGGAAGTTATTTCAGTGGTCACTGATGGATTCAGTGTTTTTCTTTCTTTTGACACCCAAGTAAATTCTCAGGCTCTGTTTTAGGAGGACTCTAATTATGCTTTACAAGTTTACACAGCAAAATATGCATAGTTGCATAGAGAATTTACTTTTTGAGAAATTACATAAAACTTCACATCTCAAAGCACCAGTCAGTCACTAGAGTTGACAAGGAATTGCCTACAGATGCACGATCAGACTTGTAATGATTTTTTCTTTCTTTCACAACCGATGTGAACAGCCAAGGAGTCATCAAGGGAACTGATGTCTCTCTGTCCTGGGCTCCTTTGCAGATACATATTTCCTACAAAACAACAGATTTCCTTCCTGTTGTAGACTAGAGCAGATTCAGGGACTTAAATGATATGAGGTCCAGTAGGCTGTGGTGTCCAATGCATGAAAGCAACACACACCTTGAGTAAAACACCTCTCAATCATCATGGTTGCACAGGCAGGTCAAAATTAAACCTGTAGCAAAATGCCTTGACATTTCTCAAAATAAGTGTTTTTAAAGCATTTATTTCTTGAGAACCTTTCCCTTTTAATGACCCATTTGGGGCTGAGGAACCTATTCACTTCAGCAGGTTTTGTGCTGCCACAAGATAATATCCACCTTGTAAAAAATCAGAATCTCTCAAATCAGTGATTTTTCATTATTGTTTACAATAGGGATTTTTGCATCTACCCATGAATTGTGTGGTCCTGCCAATACCAGAAAGGAGTTACTACACTGAAAGAGCAACGGCCTTATCTCATACAGAAATAGCTACCTTCCTACAAACAGCCAGCAGCAACGGCTCATCCTGTTGCTTGCAGATGACTGCACACTCGGCAGGTAGGCTTCCTCTTCCACAGGCTGAGCCCACGGCAAAGCAGTGGTCTGCAGTGATAAGTATTTTCTCTTTCACCGACAAAGAAAGCTCCCTCCCCCTCGCCCTTGTTCAAGGCTTTCATAAATGGTAATCCTTTGTTCAAACACATCCTCCCCTCCTTGTGCTCGGGGCAAGAATCAGACATTTGTGGCTATCTCTAGCCTGGGCCCCAAAATGAAATGCTATCATGGCAAAAATTATATTTTAGAGCTACGTGATTTAATTGATCCTGCAAAGTCCTTGGATAATGCTGTTTCCAATTTAATGAGAATTTCTTCCAGCTTTCATTTATTTATTTTTTAAATAGACAATAGACTTCTTTGCATCTCCTGCTGTCAGTCTGTAGTTCCAGTCTGTCCCAAACTAACCTGCTTTCTCCTGTACCATGCTCTTTAAAAATTATGCACACATGTCCCTGTGTACATATTTTTATTTAAAAAAAAAAAAAGGTTATTTGCCTCTTTAGGAGCAAAGGTTTTGGAAACAAAATAATCTGAACGAAATTTTAGAACGTTATAAAAAAATAAAACAAACAAGCAAGCAATGCTGCAAGGCTTGCTGCAGATGTTTGGGAGCTGCACCTCATTTTCATTATGGGGGGTGACTGGTGACTTTATTTTTCTTGGCCCTGAGAAAGACCAAGTATTCCCTAAGCCATGTAAATATCCAGCTACGTCTCACTTAGTGCAAGATGAGCATATACATTAGTGGCTTTTCATCAGACACGCGCTAGCTGTTTTAAGAGTAAGATTTCGGGGCGGGGGGGGAAGAAGGGGTAACAAAGTTCATGGGAATGTCTCCAATCCCTTCTCTTCCCAAAGCGGTTCCTGTAAAATGCTGTTAACAAGGTATTTGTGATGCCTTTGGAGCAAAACGTTAGGGATGGTTTATGAACACCGAAACTGCTGTCTCATCTAATACCTTGTCACCAACTGTGGCCAGTATGGTGCACTTCAAAGACAGATGTGGCTGACCCAGGCCACCCACGGAGAAAGTTTATCCCCGACTCTTACTGGTTAAGGATGGGTCCAAGGTCTGAAGCACTGGGAATTTTCCCTGGGAATTTTCCCTTGGAGGTCACAAGCCTATTCTCCTTACTCATGGCAGTTGTCTTGTCACAGACACAGAAACTACAAGCAGATCGAGCGAGCAGGATGTGACCCTAAATCTTTATTTCAGAAAGCAGTTGCAAATAAGGCATTGAAAACACATGCTGCACTTACAAACCAGAGAGCTGTCGTTGTTAAATGATATCACAGCTGGTGAAGAGGAATTCTCCTCTGGTGGGCAGAAATGCCCCTCCTGATTAATTTCGTGGCTGCATTCCTCCTCCCTGTTGTTCATTGTCTGAACTGACTTGAGCTGTCTTTCCAGTTCGTGGTGCAAGCTTCAGATTTCTGTTCCTTGTGTAAAACATATAAAACAAATAAAGAAAAAAAATATTATCAACACCAGACTCTTGCCTAATACTTGGTATATGTAAAAAGTTCTTTTTTAAATGGATTGAAAGCATTTTGTCTGGCAATTTCAAGTTAATGTTAGTTTTTCTGGAAAAGAAGTATCTGGAACTCCTAGGCATCTGTGCAACCAGAATCCGTATTTAAATGTAATGGTAAAAATAAAATCTCAGTGTTTGGCAATTCATTCTTTTTGGGATCCCAAGAAAAATCTTACCTGAATATGAGGACAGGAGTCAGAAGTCACTGACGGAGCATTTGGCTGAACATTTACGGCTAAGTTTTGCAAAGTAGGGAAACATCAATATTCTCTTTGATGACTTTCAGGATACATTATAAGGTATCATTTTTCTTATATTTTTTTCTAAACATTAGATAGTCCAGTCCAATAAAGCAGTGATTTGTTTTGGATTTCTTAATCTTTTGCTTTTGTGTTCAGGAAGTCATAGGAAAGAAACAGCTTTTAGTGTGAATGACAGCATAAGAGATACTTACTAGGGCTGGGGGAAAAAACAGGTTTTGTCTTTCAGTGAACAAATTTTTTAAATGAGAAAGAAAATACGCTCAGATGGAAGAGACAGATCTTTAAATTACGTTGTTTTTTTAAAGACGACACTAAAAACCTTACATTTTGAGACAAGCCATCTCTTCCATTTAGCTCACAAGTTCTTTTCATTTTCTGAGCTTACTCAATTTAAAAAAAAAAAAAAGCAAAACCCAAAATATTTTTCAAAATGGACAAACTGTTTTGGCAGTTGAAAAAAAATCTTTTAACGCATTTCAAAACTTAAAAATTCATCCCCTCTGTCAGCTAAAACTATTCACTGGATTTGCCTACACATCTATCCCCTAAAAAACAATTTTTGGCACATGTGTGATTACACAATTCTTTTCCCGTGAGTAGGAGGAGTATAGATTCCCTGACACACACCTAAACGGACACTAAATCTGGTGATTAATTAACGCCATTCACATTATTAGATCTAGAGCCGGGTAGGAGGCGTGCAAAGAGACGAAACACAGCAAACCTTTCCCCTTTTTAGTTTTGCTGCATCTACCTACCAGCGACTGAGGGCTTCCTCTTCACGCTGGGTGGTACGTGGCTTCGGCACCCTTTTTCCTGCGGGCGCACTGCCACCGAAGGCGGGGGGAGGTCCACCCGAAACAACGTTTTGTACGCAAAACCAGCACCCGTCGCGCGTGGTAACAGCGGGCAGGGCACAGCTCTGAGCATGGACCTGCAAGGTCCAGCTCTTGTCTCAGGCCACAGCGCAGCTCTTCGTCGTGCCCACCAGCGCTCCCGCGGCTCTCGCCGGTGCGTGGCTGGCTGGTGACACGGGCTGGGGACAGTTCCCAAGCTTGCCACCTGGGCTGGGGGACAGGCAACGGGCTCTGGCCCACTCCAGTTATTACCGTGGGAGTAGCCACCCTGTCTGATCCTTGACGAGAGAAAACCATGGTCCTCTCTTCAGAAATAACTTATAGTCTTGGTCTCTGTAAGTACTGTATAATCCTGTGAGTAACTTTTTTCCCACCAGTAGCTGCAGTGAGTTCCCAGCACTACAACCTGGCTTTCACCATCAGAGCTTTTTTCATTAAGGACCTATGTTTAGGCTGAGAAGTCTCAACTCTCAGGTAGTGCAAACTGGAGTTTTCTTTTAAGTGAGCAGAAATGTAAAAAACTCCCCAGCACAACAGAGAGTAAAGGAAAATAATATATAACATTCTGTTCTAGGATCTTAAGGATCACAGTTATATTGGACCTGTCACTGGGGGTTTTGCAACCTTGTTCCTTTACTAAGCGTTATATTTCATCTTGCTCTGGATGCAGTGTCCCAGTGCCTACTGGTTGCAAGAAAAAATATCATGTTTAAGACAAGTCACAGTCCAAGACGTTTTGTTATTAACGTCTTCTTTGTCCTTTCCCTAGGGGAACTCCACTCATCTGTGCAAGGAGTCATACCGACTGATTTATAAAGAAGATGAGTGGGAAGATGACAGGAGGATAATCTCACATAAGGGACATAGAAAAGGACACAGATCATAATCATGAGCAGGAAGCAAAGGGGGAGGATCCACGACTGAAATGGCAATACCAACAGCAGGAGCCATTTAACAGCACTGACAACGTAACATCAATAGTAATAAAATAAATATTAGTACTGCATCCTCGTTTCCCTTTCCCCACCATATAACTCTTCTTCTTGTTTGGTATTTGGAAGCTGAACTGTTTTGTTAGTAACCAGTAGAATGGTGAGAACTTAAACAAACCTGTTTGGCGAGAAAGCTCACTTGAAAAAAATTAAAAACAAAGGAACTTCCCAAGCCGAGAGAGAAAGAGAGAGAGAGAGAATAATTAAAGTCAACTGAGAAGTCTCCAAGGAAAAAAAAAAAAAAAGGGAAGACTTAATTATGCACTAGTTTCTTTTCCTAGCATGTTTCTTGACTTGGCACAGCTGGAAAATTGAAAGCTTACTGCCAAAATATCAAATGTGCCTCATGTGGGCTCAGTGCTCATAAAGTTGTGTGTGTTTTTCTCTCACTTTGTCTGATTGCACACTAAGATAAAATAATGGACTCAGCAAGATAAATACTGGCAGCTGTCTGGATTCGCAGGCTAGTGGGCAGGGTCTCTACAAGGAACCACGAGGGGCTTTTTGAACATAAACTGGAGCTCCTAGCCAGCAGTAAGCAGCAACTTTTGAAACTAGCTCTTTCTAGAGGACACTACTGCCAGTCCCAAGGTCCACTTACAATTTTGCAGTGATAAATTGTTGTTCTGAGAACATGCTTCTGCTGAAGGATGTACAACAGAATTAAAAATTATTTTGTTTCATGAACTAGTAGGCTTCTCTTTGTAACTTGCAAACAATGAGCTTTCTGTATAGTCAGTCCTATGATGGGACTGTAAAAGGATATGTAGTTTAACACAGAAATAGGCCCCAGGCTATATGGGACAATTCACCCGTGAAAATACTGACATTCATTCAAATATTAAATAGAATTTATATATTTAAATCAGGAATGGACACCAGTTTTGGAAGAAGCTGGAGAACTACACATGATAAAGCTGCCAGGTTTCTAGTGATTGGGACTAGGGACAATATTTTGCTGCCCAATTAGTATATATTTCTTCAATGAGATCTTTCTCAGATTCAATTTCATGTGGCTTATAACTCTTGTGACTTCATTTCCTTTTTTGCTAATTTCTGTCTCGCTATGACAGGGAATATTTTAGACTGTTACAGATAAAAATA
>NW_010548533.1:0-265 GCF_000687285.1 Phaethon lepturus
CATCATCGCCCTCATCCGGCGTCTGGGGGGCTGCGGGGTAGGTTGGGTCGGCGACCTGATCCCATGGAAAACAAATCCGCCAAAACCAGAAAAATTTCCTGCCGGACCAGCTTGCTCGTCCAGCCCCGCCGCAGCTGCACAGCTGCTACAGCAGATGCGAGGGACGTGCCGGGAGCGGGGACGGGGAGGGAGCGGGGCAGCTCCTTCCCGGGAAAGCAGCCGGCGCCGGTACGTCACACCGACGCGTAACGGCAGGAGCACGGCC
>NW_010548533.1:406-10242 GCF_000687285.1 Phaethon lepturus
AGGGGACGGGCAGGATGCGACCCAACAGCTGCCACCCAGCCGGCCATGTTGCTCAAGGTCCTTCGATATGCATGTTAGCAGCAAGGTGAGATTTAAAAAAAGGCTACCCAAATGTGGCCGGTTTCGGTAAGCTGCTGTTAAAATAACCCTGCGTGTCCATTTGCGGTTATATCAGTTCTACAAGTGGCTTGTTCCAGGAAAAAGTAACTTGGGCCGCATGAACTCCCCCAGGCACAAGCTGCGCTGCGTTGTCAGTAAAGCAGCAAAGCAGCTGCGTTATTTCTGCCCTCGGGGAGCGCGGGCAGCGCTGCCTCTGCCAGCCCCTCTCGGTCGGAGCGGGGAGTATCTCCCATCTGAAGCTACACCCACGCTTCCTTGCTGACATTTCATCCGCACTCCTCTGCTGTTGACGGCACCAAAACCTCATGCAAACCCTGCAAGCTGACAGGTTCTTTGCCTGTAAATAGTACTTTGTTCCCCTCGTATTTGGTTGTTTCTGGCGGCATCGATTCCCGGTCCCGGCGTTGCCACCAGCAGCGCCTGCCCGAGCCCAGCCTTCCCCCCAGGGCCGCGGCGCCGGCAGCCTGCGCATTCTGCTGCCGTTGGACGTTCTTTCCTAACCGGTCGCCTTGTTAGTGACTGCCACCATCGTTACTTACTAATTCCTGGTGGAAAATATGCTCAACACGGACCCCCCTCTGCGTCCCTACTCATTCATCGGGGACGACTCTCCCGCCCCACTGAAACCTTCGCTCGGTGGCGATTCCCGTGGCTGAAGCAAATGCTTGGCAGGTTTGCTCTGTAGCCAGCCAGCCCCTCTACGACGTCCTGCTTTGACCACGCTGCCTGCCACGCGTCTGCCCCGACGGACATGCTCTGTCTTCTCTAGGGAAGCCACTTCCCGCGCCAAGGGCGCTTCTCGTTCATCTCTTCGATCCCAGCACTCCTGTAATTACGCCGGACTGCTGGGCTGGAGTCATACTTTTGTTCTAAACACGTGCTGGTGCCTGCTGGAGTGCTGCTTCAGAGAGGCTCACCTTACTCTGGGGGCTCCCGGTGCTACTTTCGGGAGCTGGATATTACAGCCCGATTATAGGCACGCTCCCTGCTTGGCCGTTTCGGTCGCACTGCGCTAGCTGAGGCCTTCTGGATGCTCTGGATGGCTACACAAAGCTGAGGATCTCCGTTTAATCTTT
The DNA here is from genome assembly GCF_000687285.1 of Phaethon lepturus. NCBI lineage: Eukaryota > Metazoa > Chordata > Aves > Phaethontiformes > Phaethontidae > Phaethon > Phaethon lepturus. Next base: position 1,603 of record NW_010548533.1, read on the forward strand.
CCTAATGTATCATTCTGCCACTTGTCTAATCAGCGATTTGGTTTCGTAATAATTACTCTGGGTTAAATACGACAGGAACGTTGCAGGGCAGGTGCATTAGCTGGGTGCTGCTTGGTGCTCCTGTCGATACTAGACGTTGTCATCAGTTCGTTGCCCTGATAAATGTTTGGTTTGCTCACAGGAGTGAAATTACCGAAAAAGAATAACTGTTTTCTGGTGGCCGGTAGAGCTGATTAAGAAACTTAATTCTTCTGGTTCCAGCCGTGAAAAGAGAAGGCACTTAGGGGCCACTTTCAGGAGGTTCTCTCATAATTAGCAGCCTTGAGAATAAAATACAAAGAGATTTGCAAAAGTTCTTGTATGTGTGGTGTAGGTAGCTTCTCCAGAAGTTACAGCGCATGAGGATGCCAAGAGAGAAGCGACCCTTCAGTGTGCAAAGCCTGCTTGTTCCAGAGCACAGTGGGCTTATGCCATTGTAATTTTTTGTTTTTGTAAGGAAACATACAAAAGGAGAAATTGTTTACAAGCATGTATGTGTTTCAGAACACCACACTTCGTAAAAATTGTGTACTCTCCTATTTCCTCAGAGCCAAACGGCTTCAACTGTAACGTTTTAGATGGTGGGGAAGAAATACTTGGATGGGGGGAGTGAAACGGAGAAGGGATGTTGGCTAAAATGCTGATCTCCAGGAAGATGATCTGTTTGTCTCCTAGGTATTAAACGTCCAAATCCCACCGCCCAGTTCTGGACGTGAACTTTCTAAGGCCCAGAGCAAAGGCCGGCGCTCGGTGACCACTGCCAGCGTCAGGAGGGTCTCTGTGGCCGAGTGAAGCTCAGCGTAGCTGGGAACTGTCCTAGGAACCAATTTTCAATGACCATATGAAGGCTGACGCCCAGTACTGTTCTCACACTTGTATCCACCTCTTTCCAAACCTGCCTGCTGGCAGACTGTGCTGCTCCCCAGCTTAATTATCATGAGCCATTATGTTGTTTTGCAGCACCAACAGACCCTCCAGGCAGCTCCGAGGCACAGAGCGCACTTAACCCAGCCAGAGACCCACAGGGGCCTCTGAGCCTTTGGGAAATCGCTCTGAAAAAAACCGCTGCCACATGGACTGTTCCAGGCACTGGGAACATTCCACTTGCCAGTCGATGGCAAGTAACCGCCAAGGATTTGAGCTTCTCGGCATTAATAAAGCATACATACAGCAGAGAGTCCTGGGGGCTACCGCAGCATTTCTACAGCACCCCGCAGGGTGATTGACAGCTGCTATCGGGATTGGGAGCCCGGGGCCAGTGAGCAGTTACCAAATGTTAGTCGTAGGTAAACGGAGAGGGCGAAGTAGCGTATCGGTGCTTTAGTGCTGGCACAAGACGCATCCGCTGTTCCTTCCTTGCTGACTTACGGAAAGAGCTGTATGGATGCGGAGCTGACTCCTGGATAGTGAGCTCCTCTGAACGACAGACGTGGCCCTAATTTGTACACGTCTCTCTAGAGACATAACCTAGTTGTCAGAATTTCAGCTGAAAATGAATTTGGTCCCTTTGTGTTAGGATAACCCAACCTCTTCCACAACCAGCTCTGTAGAGCGCCTTGTTTTTCCCTCTAAAAAGATGAAGCCGAGAGGCTTTATTGGGAAAATTCGGTACATTTGCAATAGCAATGTGTTCATACAGCCCTTAGCCTATTGAAACAAGTGTGATCTCCACAGCATCATAAAAATGCAGCCAGTGGGATCATGTAACTATGTCACTCCCCGCTGCCCTCCATAAGGCTCCGTGACTATCCGATTCTAAGGTCACGGCTGATCTTGTCCTCAGCTTTCAGCTGTGACCCATTTACGCTCCGCGTTTATCCGGCACTTTCACCTCGAAGGGCCGCTGCTGCCAAGTGAGCTGACCCCTCCTTTTGACAACAGAAGGACCCTGCTCCAAGCCCCCGCAGCCTGCAGGGAGGACGCGGGGCAAAAGCGAGGTTTCGGTCTGCCGATGGCACCGAAGGCGGCTGGAAGGGTCCTGGCCTGCCCGGCCGTCATTCCCCCCTCGCTCGCACGCCTGGTCCCAGCCCACAGTGGGTATCGGGGGGAGCAAACAGCAGGAACCAACCGCAGCCAAGTCAGGGGCCGGCTCAGCTCCGCACACAGACGCAGCCGGGCTGGGCGGGCGCCAGGGAGGGCAGCCGCACGCGACGGATAATCTCTCTGACGCGGTACGAAGCCTGCTGAGAGCGGGGGACGCCTCCGACGTCCGCACGTGCCGCAGCTGCGGTGGCCCCAGGACGGCGGGGGTCGCTCCCCCCGACGCCCCTTCGCCTCCCGAGCTCAGCCCCGTCATCTCCGGCTGGTCCCAGCCAAAGGCTCGATGCTGTCGGCCTTTAAAAGCAGTAGCTGAAGCGGGAGGGAGCTCGCACAGCTCCTCGCTACCCCTCTGCGACGCACGTGCCCTGCCACGCTCCTGTAAATTCCATCTCCCTCGGACATCCACGGAGGCGAAGGAACACACCAGCTAAATAAACAGCCCGCTCTGCTCCCGAGTGCCTTTTCCATATCGGACAGCCGACTTTCCGAGCCCTATAAATATTATATTAGTACCACATCCCCCGAAAGCCCAAAGGCAGGCTCCCATCCAAGAAGCCACGGAGTTGCTCTCTGGTCTAAATCCGTAACGCAGAAACACAGCTTATTCCATTCCAAGTGGGAAAACTGGCTGGGGAACATAAGTACTAATTTCTGTCAATTAGATTATCTTGAATGGAATATTTAATATTTTTAATGGAACATAATTTAATTGCTGCTCATGGGTACTTTGTAGCTGTCGGAAACTCTGATCTAAATGATTATTTTAATGAAAGATCGCCAAAGGACTCACATTTTAAACTCCTACGTAAGATAACAGGGGGACTATTTTCCCAGGGTGGAAATGGTGCTGGCCAGCCATCATCTCCCAGTTACAGCACTTAGAATAATGCCAGTTAGCCCATCTACAGAACTGCCCAAGCCTCATTGCTGAGGCTGTTCACCGCAAATCCTACCACAGAGCCTCCTCAAAAATTCAGACTGCTTTGGGGTCATGAGCTGACAGGCCCATATGGGGTATATACATATGGGTATGTCCCATAGCACAGTAGCCCCCAGAAAAGGGCTCCTTCATATTTGTGTCAGGACCCTGAGGGCACTGATGGCTTTAATTGCCCTTTAAAAAGCCCCACCGGGGTCCCCACCCACACCTGGAGCCCATCAGCCGGGGCTCCATTTAAGCTCAGCCTTGAGGGCTGTGTCTTTCCCCTGAGCTGTGCTGTAGGTGCAACCTCGTATCTAGTTTGCTCTCCTGGATGGATCAAGGACCTCTATTGCAGGTAGGTCTGTTGCCAGCTCTGTCTCTGGGATGGACCTTGGGTTGATGTAGTAGCCTTGCCTGGTAGCTTGTGCCTGACATACATGAGCTAGTAGAGGCATTAGGTATTGCTGTGCTGGTGGGATGAGGAGGAGCCATTGGTGGTCTTTTTCCACCTGAAGGAACCTGAATTTGGGATGCCGTCCCAGGTTCCAACCAGTTTTTCCTGCTTGAATCACAGTAAGTCAAACTTCCCCCACCAAAAAAAAAAAATCCATAAAGATCCTAAAACTACTTCTAAAGGTCACTTTTCTGCTCCATGCAAGTTGCCAGGTTATGAAGTCTTATCCAAGAAACCCTTCCATCCACACATATGTGTGCCTATAAAGCCTTTAAACCATCATTAGTGTTCCCTTCTCCAAAGGGAGATCTGGAATTTCCAGTGGAAATGCTGATTTTATTTATAGTCTTGGTACACTTTTCAGCCACAATACATAAGTACACAGAGCAAGAGCAGTGCATCGCCATTTGTTTACTGAGTGGCACTGCTTTCCCGTCTGACTGGTGTGGTGAGTCAGGATCGCCGTTGAGCTCAGCCTGTTCTCAGAGGTCCTCTCCAGCCTTTGGGCCAGAGGGAACTTGCCGAGGGTCGGCTGTTTTGGTTTTGGATTATAGGAGATTACTTTACCTGTTGCCTTCTTGATAGCATGGAGGACTCTCCTTCAGATTGCCCTATGCTGCAGTGTCAGCGCAAGCCTTTAAAAAAACCAAGCTGTTGCCTGATCCAGACAGCTGAAACTTATGACCTGGTTTCTCAAAATCATGAGACTGACTTAGAAAATTAGGTATTTTATTTTTTTTAAATGACTGCATGGTCTTTGCATTAAGTTCTGGTTTGGGGAAGTACTAGGGATCCTCCAGTTGCCATTTTCATAATCATAAGGGTGAGCAATGTATTTTTTTGTGATATGAAAGCAGGGGGAAATCCCTTACCTCCAGCAGCTAAGAAAGACACCAAACGTTGTGAGACTGTGGTTTAAAAACAGTGATAGGTGGACAGTTCAAAGTTGCCTTTACTCCAGATTTGCTGGTGTTTTTTGGCAAGCCTAGGTTCCCCAGGCTCTGCACGCCAACATCAGCCGTGTTGGCAGTGCGTGAACTGGCACTGGCTTTCTTGGGATCGGCGAGCCCCCCCAGGGGGGCTGGGGTGCCTTCCTCCCCGCTGCCCTCCGGAGGTGTCCTCTTCTCACTGTCCTCAGCTTCTTGCAGGAGGTCCTTTCTCTAAAAAGGCTACGCTCCTTTACAGACTTGTTCAGGACCCCTGCTCCTTTGCAGCTACCATTCCTGGAATGTGGATCCCTTCTCCTTATTTTCCTGCCCAGGTGGCTGTCCACAGGGATATGGGCTGGATCAGTTTTATAACCATGGGACGCAGACCGGCCTTTCCCCTGCCGCGGCGGCGAGCCTGGCTGTGCGCAGCCCGGCGGGACCGGCGTGGGAGCGAGGACTGTCTGGCTGGGCTGTGGAGGAATGAGCAGTTTATTATTTGTTGCCATTAGATACCGATACCAGAGTACCAACTTTAGCTGAAGCTGTAAGGCTGCCCGGAGCATGGAAGGAGCAGCTCTTAAAGCAATGGGTGGTTTTGTATTTCTCCAGGAAATGTTCGTAGTGATCTTTTGGGTTGCAACACTCCCGACATACCTGTAGTGCCCTCATTTCTGGTGACGCTTACCCCCGGGAGCTGGGAAAACAGGACTCTTACCAAAACTGGAAAAGCAATAATTGGAAAGGATGTTGTGTGCACGGATGTGTTGTATTTCACTAAAAGCAAGGTGTATTTTCTTTAAATTCTTTTTTTGCTGTTGATACACCAAGCTGTTCTGCTGCAAAGCTCAGCCTTGGAAGCAGGGCGCTCGGATGCGCCGGGGATGCGGCATGGCTCGGTTGGTTTGCTGCCCCGGCGGCATGCTCTGTGGAAGCTACCGAGCTGCCCGCACAGGTTTCCTCAAGACCAATGCTCATGACTGCCATCTTAGAAGTATCCAAGAACAGCCCTCGGGCAGTGATGCCCTGCCTAACAGCCCCACCTAACTCCCCCCCTCAACTACAAACTGTGCTTGAAGTAGTTCTGGCACCTGCTGAAACTACAAATGTGTCTTTCCCTGAAACCAGACACCAGTTCATTACCACATCCCAAATTGGCACAGATAAATGCAGCTTCACTGAAGCCAATGAAGCTTCATGGAATTATTCCTGCCCTGGCTCTGAGTCATTAATAGGTATAGTTCTGGCTATTTTTATGCTTTTCAAATTATTTTGTTAGATTACCAAAGCAATTATCAGCCCAAATATGTTATTCCTAGTAAGAAAAAAACCTTTGTGTTACAGTAAACTATTCGGGTGCATTTTTTCCTGTGCTTGTCTTATGTGGACTTAACTGATTGGCAAGTTCAGCTGTGTGAGATTTGGCTTACACAGCCCCATTTCTGGCGCTGTATCAAAGCGGGGGCTATTTGCTGCTCATCTGTGTGTGTACACATATATACACACTGCTATATATCCTGCAGTATGTGTGCGTGTTCATGAAGTAGTTGCTTTTGAACGGTCTGTGCATGTGTAATTGAAATGGAAAATCATGTAGTTAGAATTTTTCTGATGCTTGGACAATCGGACTGTGATAGAAGTGATGGCTGTGGATAGAAGTAGACTGAGCAATTAAAGCTGTAATGTGGACAGTGGAGTCAAAATAGCAGGAGCCAGGACCTTAGGGCCCAAAACTAACAAATTAGGGCTTGCAACTGTGGGACTGTTTTGGAAGTACTGCTTTTGGACATTGTCGGTTAGAAAAATTGACATGGAATAATGCTGACAAGTATCTGTTCCCCCTAAGGAGTACTCACCCAGCAGGGAGTCAGGTGCTTTTATTGTAATATTACTTCTACTGACTCTGGATGGGTTCCTTGGCCTGATACTAAAGCTGTTTGAAGCAGAGGTCTTGAGCAGGAGGGAGTGTGGTATGGGTGCCTGTATTGCAAAGAGCATCCCATGACCTGCAGCAGCAATGCTGCTGCTTTCTAGTTGGTCTGTCATAGGTCTTGCACTGTCTTAGAGACGGGTTTCATGGAGGTGGTGAAGATGGAGTAAGTCTCCCCCATTAAGCTCTTCAGATTTTTTTCTGTTACAAAGCAAAGCCTTGCCTGGTAGACTAAGAACTAACTACTTTAAAATTAGGCCTACTAAGATCATGCCCAGGACTCCTTGTCCCAGTGCTCTGGAGTTAAGTGCCAGACAGTATACATCCCTGTGTGCAAAGTAAGTTAAGCAACAAAAGCAGCTTTGTATCAAAATACTTTATTAAAAACAGTAAGGGACTTCACTGAAGCTTGCTGTCCTGAAGACAGAATTATGACATTATTGCAACATTCAAAACAATCATAATCCACATCAATATAATACTATACAGCTCCTGTTCGCCTTGGCCAAGTTTTGCCTTCAGCCTGGCCTCGTGCAGCGCTGCTGACAGAGCCCAGCCCTGCGTACTTCAGTTGCAGAACCTGTTCCTCTGGGAACAGAGTTATGCCCCTTCCTCACTTCACAGCACTGCTACTGTCTGGAAGTCGCAGAGAAGCCCAGCGCATCTCTTTGTGGCTAGAGGCGGTTTGCAGAACACACCACAGTCACTGATGACAGCAGCACTGGTTGATGTTTAGGAAAAATACATACACAACCGATTACTCAATTTCCCAGCACTGCACAAGTGCACGGAGAAGCTTCTGTTTGCAAGGAGGAAGCTGTGTTCTGACCTGCTGCATCGCCACCTCGGCTGCGACGGAAGGACTCTTACTCGGTACCATCTGGTCTAATGCATGGAGTCACCTTCCACTGCAGCGCTCGCAGAAGCGCATCGCCAGCAGCCAGTCGGCACGCTTCTGCTGTCACCTGAACGCTCTCCAAGGCTGTCACTCTGCCATCAGCTTTGCGCCAAAGTCAGTATTTGTCCTTGCACCGCAGCAAAGAGACTGAGCGCTCCGCACCTCAGCCTGTTGGGTCAGGATGCTGCCCTGAGCTGCGGCTTGCTTCCTCATGAGCCGAGAGGCTTCTCATCGCTCTTCTCCATCACTCATGTACCCTGGGCTGTTCTGGTGATGGGTGTCTTCTTGCACAGCTCCTGGTAGAATTCGGATTCCAAAAACCGTGGGTACGAGTTATTCTCCATTAAGCTGTAAACTCTCTTCTGCGCTGCACTGAAGCAGGTATGCGTGGCTTCCTGAATATTCTGTGCAATCATGTTCTTGGTTTGGAAGTCTATGTTTATCTGAAATTAAAAAAAAACACATTTACTTCTGAACTAAATTTAAGTAAGTATAATACGCCATAAAATTTCTGAAGAGGTAAAAAAGGCAAGCCCCTACTTATTACAGGGTTAAAATAATGAAATTTCCTTTAAGGAAACTTCTTTAATGTAAAAAATTCAGAGACACTATCTTTCAATGCTAAACTCAAATATTTACAGGTGTTAAATGCAGCTGTTGACTGTTTCCAGCTAAGACAGAAACTCTGAAATACTGCTTGTGTCCCTTTCCAGCACAGTGAAAAGGCAGTTAGGGAGTGAGTTAGGTTCTGACACAGATAATGAGGCACATACAATGCAGTTTGGCATCTGTATCTTAAAGTAAGTTCAGAGAAATAAAGAAAGGCTGTAAGAACTTGTAGAACAGAGCACCTATGCTTAAATAGGTTTTCTTTACCTCTTTGGGAGCCTCCTTTTCAATGAAGTCATTGTAGATTTTTTTTGCTTTCAATGTCAGCTTCTGGGGTGACTTGGTTTTCTTGAAGTCCTCACAGGCCAACCAGAACTCAATGTTCTCTTCGCAGTACTCAGACTTCAGAAAAGCTCGGAAAGCAGCAAGACCATCTAGGGCAAGAAAAATACATGTCAATTAACTATTTCAGGAATCTTGACTTTACCCATTGGTCACATCTGTTTCTACCAAAACATTTTGCTGTAGTTCTGGTCTGGTTCTTTCAGGGACATAATAGCAATAAAAATTTCCACATTTATGTATGCAAACAAAATGCTCTGACAGCTTGGCAGGCTTCACTTCAAGTTAAATTTTTTTAGGCTTTCTAGTTGGTATGTTCCCTCTTGTGATGCCTGCATATACATTAAATAAAACCCTCTCTCTAGATGGGATCTCCCGTGTTAACCTTCACACTGGCATAAATATTTGACTGCTACAAACCTCTAGAATATATTTTGCAATGGAAAGGATGACAAGTGCAAAGAGCAAACAGTAATATCA
>NW_010548534.1:0-29624 GCF_000687285.1 Phaethon lepturus
GGAGGGCTGCGGCCCCCGCCCCCAGGGCACCTCTGGCAGTCAGGCGGGAAGGGAGCCTGCTCTGTCCATGCTGGCCCCAGGCTCTTCTCGGGAAAAGCTTCGACAGAATAGATAAATTCTCCTTTTTTGGGGGGTGTTTTGCCAGAAAATCCCTACCTGCTCCTAATTAGAGGGCTGTATCTGGCCTCCGCGTTTCAGGTTTATAATTCTGTTTGGAGATCAGATGGTGAATTTTTACCACTGAGAGCAATTTCCTAAAACTCTGTTTAGTATTCTGGCAGTTTGCAGGATGGGGAAAAAAAAAATTAAAAAACGCTTAGGGGCAAATTTTCTGCTTGGTGCACAGGGAGGTTTAACGCATAATAAGTGCAGCTGGGTGGGTAACTCGCTACACTGGAAATGTACTTCATATCTTGAGTTTATAAGGCAAGGTGGTTTTCTACGTAAACTTTGAGGGTTTTTGTGTTTTTAGATCTCAAGTTTGTAACTAAGAGGAAGCAGATGAAGTTTGTAATGCAGAGAGAAGAGAAACTTTAATCAAAACCGGCTGAAATACAGGTAGGGAGACTTCTGCTAGTTGGCAGCGTTACCGTCTCTTAAAAATCATACAGGAATTGAATTGAATGTTTGTGCTGAACGCTGAATGTATTTCAAATGTAATTAGACCTATGTAATGCAGAGCAGTGGTGCAGAGGTAAGGCGCTTCACGACTGAGATTGTTAGATTTGCATGATACCCCCATTTTCAAGGCATCTGCAACGTTCCTCCCAAAATGAACCCCATTCCTCTAAGAAACTTTCCAACTATTTGGGATGGGACAGAGGAGAAGTGGGGGGATAGGACGTTACCACGGTGGTTTAGGGGGGGGCAGCAGCGCACTTTGAAGTGAGTGATCTGATGGTCTCTAGTGTTTTAACGGGACATTGGGATCTGAACTGCGCCATGGACCATAAGATTATTTTAGAGCGTACCTAATGCTTTTTCTCTTAAGAAAGCTTTGATTCCCTGAGCAAGGGGAAGATTTGTTCTAGGTGATGAAGCTAAATCTAATCCAAATTAAACCTAGGATCACACATGCCAGAGATGCGAAGGGTATCGGCACCTGCTGCTTTGGTCTCTTGAAGCCACTCCAGCTGAACCAAATTACTTGCTAATGGAGACACTGCTGAAACCATCTACATGGCTGCCTGATTTTCTGCTTCCTTAGTACTGGGTTGGTCTCTTGGTGGGAGTAAAAACAGCCTGAAGGCTGCTCTGAATGTTTCTGGTGAATGCCAGCCTCCAGAAGAGTACCACAAGGGACAGCGGGGCTTCTGCAAAGCTGGTAGGTGAAACAGCAAAGTTTGATGCATAAAGAAAAACTGAGAGAAAATGCAGGTTCTGTTCTACCAAGATTAGGAAGAATTAAATTCTGTCTTCAAAATACTCTTAATTAGAGCTGACTGGAAGACCTCATAGACTTTAGAGGTTTTGACAGTGACTGAGACATGAATAACTTGGGGTGAGAGTTTTTGTTACCTTTGACTTCCAGATTGCTCTTGGCAATGGTAGCAAGTGTGTTGGGTGGGTTATTAATTTTAATTTTAAAAGCTCTCAGATTTTCACAAGTTTTTACCACACTTCTATGTTTCCTCCTGCTCAGCATATATTACTAAGAATACAGAAGCTGTAATAATTTTAAAATTTCCTTAGCTCTTAATATTTCTTAAACCAACCTAATCTGGCAAAACAAATAGTTCCCCATTATTATACTCAAGATGTAAGGAAAACCCAGAAAACCCAACTAGCCTTTCCCAATCACTGCAGAGGGATGAAGATCATACTAAAAAAAAATAAAATCTTAGTTTTAAAAAGCTTGTGTAAATTGGAGAAGTTGTTCCTAGCCAGCACTCACAGAACACAATGCTGATGTCAGAAGTCCCTGCACAAAGAATTGTGAAAGAACAGCGGAACAGAACAAAACATTACCAACAGAGCTCTGTAAAACGCATATTTCACTTCATAAGGGCTGATGCAATAATTTTCTTCTGATTTTTGACCCTTATGTGTTTAACATTACAATGCTGTGGCTGGAGCTTTGGATTCAGGTGAAGACAAAAACCTAAAAATAAACCTGTTTTCTTTTAAGACGGAAAACTGAGGTCCATGTAACTTCAACATGCAATTGCAGGTGTGCTCAAGTTCACTCAACTAATACCTATAGAGAATCAGTTGATAACACTTGCAGCGTTAATTTAAAGCTAGTAGCAGAGCCTTCTAGAAGACAGATCAGGCAGGTTTCCTGCAGCTTTATATCGCTCCAGAAGCCTTCTTCCAAATGAGTAGTTTTCTCCTACTGCTAATTCATTAATGTTACAGTATTGCGCATTACTGTCAGAACAAGATGTGGGAGTTTCTCAGGGTGAATATTATCATTATGGCTGTAAGCAGCAAAAAGCAAGGTGGTTGTGAATCGGGCTTTGCGGGATTTTTGCTAGAAATGAGTTTGACCCGTAACAGTTGTGTCTAGATGGTTCAGCGCGGCTCCAGACTGGCAATGCCTGTGCTGGATCCGAGGAGGCTGCTGTGGCCAAGGGCGCTGCACTTTGCTGGATCCAGAGGTGGGACCCGGTGGCTGTGAGAGTGTGCTGGTGTGCTTCAGCTGGAGAGCCACGGCTGTCAAAGTGCTTGACCTTTTTGATGGTTTGAGGGGTTTGGGATGGCGATGAAGGGCTCCTTACCCCACTGCCTGCGTTTTTAAGCAGCAGTCTTCTGTAGGCTTTGTAGTAGGCTCTAGTTAGTGTGGCTAACGCAGAAGCAATCCCCAAGAAACAAGGCTAGAAAATAAGAGGTGAGGTTGAACAGGATAGATGTCCAGCAAGGGAGTGTTTTAAGTGCAATTACACAAACTTGTCTGATCCTAAAATTTGATTAAGAATAAATAAAATTATACTGCTGGGCAGTTGGAGACTTCTCTGAGCACTTTAAGCCCTTGCCTAGGGCAATCTATGAATAGTCAATGTGATGACCTCTCTGATAATATTGCAATCACCTGAACATACAAATCATGACTTTTTTTTTTATCCTTGAAGTAGGATATGTTTTTCATTATTTTTTCCCCTTGATTGACTGGCACACCTTGAACTCAGCTACTCGGTGGTTAACACTGCCGAATCATTGTATGTTGATCTTGGCTATGCCTTTCTCTTACTAGGATTGATTATTTAGAGTCTGAAGTAGTTCTTGTGAGCACCTGCTAAACTGGTTTCAGATTATCTGAGTGGTTTTGGTGTTTTTTGGTGGGTTTTTTTTTTTCTTTTACAAAAAGACTCCCTCCGCAGTGTCTGTATTAGCCAGCTCTGCTGCCTCTCTCTTTGCTGGGGCTGGGTTCCCACTGCTTCCTATTCTGTCAGCTGTGGACAAAGAAAGCATTTGATTCCTTGTGTCTTTGCACCAGAGCATTAGGCTAAACAAAAATAGTCATTCACAGCTTCCATGTAGGCCTATTTCCTGGACTTTGACCTTTCCCACTGCTGTCCTTCAGACTCTTATCTAGTGGCCCAGGTCTCTCCTGAGGGGCAATGCCCCACGCTGGCTAAGCTTTCCCAACAAAAGCCTTGTTACTCTGCACAATTTGCAGACTATCCCCTTATTTATGCATGCATGTTTGTCTCTTTCAAAATTGTGGCGTTCTTGATTCCCACTCAGTGTAATTTACTATAATTGCTAGATCCTTTTCTAAAGAACTTCCAACTAATCAATTTTCCTCTATCCTCTATTTCTGCAGTGGAGTATTTTTGCACGCTCTAATTGAAATGCACCCTATTGTTTGTGCTAGTTCCCCAGCTTGTTGGGACATTTGCAATTCTGATCCTATCCTCCCACACATTCGCAGTCCCTTCTGGCTGGGGCCGTTTGCAAATGTACTGAGAATACTCTATATCCTGCCTTCCAGGTCACTATAATATGGCACTGAACAGAGCTGGCTCAGGACAAATCCCCGAGGAATATCTTTGTTTTGTGCATCCTCGCATTTGACAGTAAACAATCAATAACTCCTCCCTGGCTTAAGTCACCCCGTCTTTCTGGCATCCACCTACAGTAGCTTAATCTACATTGCGTATCCATAGCTTATATAGAACTGTCGTGGGAAACAGACTCACTAGTTGAAGTATGACATTTACCCTTTTCCCTTCACCACAAGGTCTGTTACCTTGTTGCAAAATTAAATGATATTGTTTTGACATTATTTTTATGTGACAGATTCATGCGCGCTGCTGTTCATCTCCTTCGTGTCCTCCACGGCCTTACAAGTCACTTGTTTGTGTGTTGCAGCATTCTCGACTGCCCTTTCATTCCTCACCGTGCCTCCTCCCCCGTGTTCAGCACGGGCACTGTCATTTTCCAACTGCCCTGTGCCTCCTCCGTGACTTCTTGAAGGTGAACTCCTAATGACGTCCCTGCCTGGTTCTGCGTAAGGACCTACAGGCTGTTTACCTGGGGAACTAATCGGCCGAAGCAATCGGAAAGATGTAACTTACTCGAGTACCCTTCAGTCTGGCTGGTTTTGGTTTTTTCTTTCCCTTAATGTAGACGGTGATAGTTCCTTCTGTCATAGGTCTTAATTGTTACATGATGTTGACCTTTTGATGGAGATTATTGGTCAAAACAAAGCCTCCAAATCCTCAGCATTCACCTCTGCTGAGCAGCAGTATGCCTCTCCTGGTTTTCCTCCAACTATTCAGTTACTTACCACATTTCTTGGTTATACCATGTTTTGTGATTTCACTGACCTTGTTCCAGCCTACTTTGCAATTTGTTAATGCCTGCCCCGGGAGGCTCAGGCACTTTGTAAAGCCCCGTCACGCAGACGGGCAGGGGGTGCAGAGGGAAGACCCTGCGGTGGGGTGCAACAGCGGTTTGCTGCCCACCTCCCTCCCGCTCGTCCAGGGCCGCTCAGCCATCACACAGTCATAAGTGTGTCTTCCAGGTTACTTCTGTCCTTTGTTCTAGGTATACGCTAAGTCAGTGTAGACTAAGTAGATGATCTGGCCCTCATTCTACCATTTAGGAGGCAGAAGGCAACTGGTAAATATCACAGACAGCCCTTGTCTTCATGCCGAGCCGCTCTATTGCGTTTGTCGCACGCGGCTGTGTACGGCAGAGCCAAAGGACCGCAGCTGGGAGGAAATTGCAGACAATGAAAGTCCTCTGGCCCAACCGGTCATTGTGACATATGGAAGAATTGTGTTAATTTATATAAAGTGGCTTTTGCTAAGGCTGCTTCTACTTGAATTTGATTTTGAAAAGAAGAAATTATTCTCCCTCCTTACTGCAGACTTCATAATGCTTATTGTATTCTCCGGTCAGGTCACTTGGTACCTGAAGCATCCCACTGCTTTTCTGCTGCAGATAAAATAGTGCCTTTTGTTTCCCCTTGTTCCAGCCTGACCTCTCCTCTTATCGTGCCATCTGCATCTCTCCGATGTCTCAATTTTTGTGGGCTCAGCCGGTTCATGAGGAAGCCTTTGTGGAAGATTTAAAGGAGACAATCTCGCAGGTCCTGACACCCCCCTCCTAGTTTCAGTCCTTGGCCTCTCTCAGCTGCAGCAGAGTCCTTCCTTCAGTGTCCCAATTCATCTTCCTTCCAGCAAACCCGCCCTGAGAGCCCCCTCGCCCTCTGCGCGGGGAAGTGGCGCTGCCCGGAGTCCCCAGCTCCCCGGCTGGCTGGCAGTGCTGAGCGAAGTTCAGCTCGGAGGGTATGGCAGCCACCCTCAGCACTGCAGCAAATTCCCACAGGAGTCAGTCCTCGTCTATCCTGAGATTGCAGTGATCCTTTGATGCTTGAGGGGTTATAGGCACGGAGTAGGAAGCAGTGGGGGGATTTTTGGATTTTTATTTGTACTGCTTCTCTTACAGGTATCAGAAAATCCCCGAGCCCTGGCAATGCTCTGGAATCGCTCTGCCTGCATTAGGCCGTTCAGTCAATATGCATTTACCGTCGAAGTTCAGGGATACTCATCCTATAGGAGCCCTTCTCTTTATGGGATAACACAGGGTTCAACATTAGGCCAAGACTGACTTTTGATGTATGAGCTGAAGAGAGGAGGTGGTTTGAATGTTGCCCTTGACAAGGGCAGCTTGCTGGGGGAGTGTTTGCCAAGAGCAGCTATATCCTTGGTAGGACCTTAGTCTGCCTTGCAGCTGGACAAGAGTCTTCCCTGGGGTACAATATTATCTCCCCTCTTTAGGAAATACTGTTTTCTTCCTCCTCTGGACTTGCCAGCTCTTTCGACCAGGGTCCATTTCTGAATCTTGGTTTTTATTTCATTTTCACTGCCTCCTTCCTGCTACTCAGTGCCTGAGCTGGAAAAGAACTATTAAACCCTTTACAACTAATAAAGCATTGCAACTCTCACCCTGTGCTGTTCTCCCTGTACCTCTGTTTTGTCTGTCTTTACTTATAGCCCCTTCACCTCATTTTCTTTCTTATTACTCCTCTTATGCTTGTCACTTGCCCATTTTTAAATTTTTCTGCATCCGGTAGATCTGGTAAATGAGAACTGGATTGCTAATAATTAGATAAATTTATTTGTGAAGACAGGGTTAGAAGGTCAAGACTAGCTAGTTCTAAAGAAAACCAGTAGGAGTTAATGTATAAATCAGAATTTGAAGTAAAATTTCTTCCTATTTGCTGTTTTAAAAAATAAAAGTACATGGAAATATTAAATTGCATTGAAAGGCAACAATGTAAAAACTAGTAGGTTTTTTTATCACGATACATCATGAGTATGTGGAACTCACTGCTTTTGGGTATCAACATACAGTGATGTTCATGGGAAAAGGAGTGAGGCATTGATTTATGTGGCTAATGAGAATTCACACCATTAGAGAAGATTTATTAAATAGAAGAAATTTGTAAGATGTAAGCTTAAGGTATATTTATAACTCTGTGTGTGTGCATTTAGAAATAACCCCCCTGGCTTCAGAGCATGAAGCAGCCACTGACGGGAGAGCGTTTCGTTATGAAATACCTATCTGGGCAGCCTGTGGTCACAGACGCTGCCGGAGGGACCGCTGCTCTGCCTGCAGCAGCTCCCGCTGCCCGAGGCGCCCGGTGGAGCGTCTCCTGGCCGGTGAAAGCGTACGGCGTTTCAGGCAGCCTGGTTGCACGTGCCTGTTTGGCTTTTTTCAGGGCGGTAAAACTGGCGTCTCTGTATTTCAAAGAAGCTTCAAGAGATCTCTTAATGACAACGCACAGCTGGATGGGTTTTAGTTATCTGCAACTTTTGGTATTAAATACACAGAATAAGGCTCTGAAGGAGTTTGTGCTTTGCGTTCCCAGCGCACACCACAAAGCCCTTCTGTCCGGGAGAGCTAATACCCAGAAGATGCTTTACTGACCACACACCTTGAAACATCTCTCCACCCCCAGATGTGTGCGCATGTATACAAATATACATGCACCTTAAGAAGCATTTTCTCCTACTATCTTGTTTGAATATTAAACATCAATATTATTGTCACTATTTTCTTTTTCATTACCTCTTTAAAGCTGAGGTTTACTAGCAAATTAGACCCAAAACCAACCACAAAAAGCTGTCCCTGACTGATGCAGAACAGCATGGTATTTGATTGGAAATAACCCCAACTATTGCAGCGATAGCATTGGCAACAGAGTAATAAAACTAAGCGCATCTCTAGAGGGCTCTACATACTGAATGATCTAAGCCTTGTAAATCTTCTGTCATGCGGCAAAATACCAGTATAACTCATTTACAACAGACAAGCTAAGGTAGAGACTGTGAGTCAGTCTCCAGGAGTCAAAGCGAACTCTCATCAGCTGCAGAAAATGGCTGATGGTGGGTGAATGGTTGCTGCCTTGCCCGTCTCCAGGTGCACAGGTATGGTGGGCATCTCCCTGTGCTTGGTGCTGTGCACAGCAAACTGGAGATGTTTCACCCGAGGCGTGTGCATACACGCTGATACGGCGGAGGTGGGAGGCACGTGAAGTTACCCCGCAGGACTGTCGGCCGGGGTGCCGCTGCCCCGCAGCCCGCGCTCTGTCGGCGTCGCAGCGGTATGGCCAGCCCGTGACGAAGCTGAGGTTTCGACTGTGGAGGCATCCGCATCAACAGCGTTAGAGAAGTAGGTATTACTGTAACTCTTTGATAAATAGCTACAGCAAATAAGGGGCAGATAAGATGCTGCGATAAAAAGACAAATAGGTTACATGAGATACGCTGGGAAGAAAACAAGTTAGATAGCTTTATAAATCACACCAAGGAGTTATGTGGCACAAAAGTTTGCTCTTTGCTAGAGAGGCTAATGGGGAAGTATGGTCAGTACCTACAACCAGGAGAGCAGGACAATGGTAAATGAGAGAAGCTACGTGTAAGGAGAGCCTCCAGGGTTACAGGAGATTATTATTGTTTTATCAATACACCATTTAGACCTGGCAGCTTAGGCAGACCTAGGCTCACATCTATCCTTCTGCTTTTATCAATGACTTCAGCTTAAAGAACAGCAAAAACGTTCACAAAGGACTTGGGGTCCCTGCAGAAATTCCTGGTGATGTTAGTGGTCCTTGGAGCAGACCCCATATTTTGCTTCCCTTTGCTGTTGAAGTGCCATGTGTTTCTTGGTCTGGGATCATACCTCGTGCTCCAGGGAAGCAGGGTCAGGGATTTCATCCGCTGCCAAGCAAAAGGATGTGTCGCACAGCTCTGTATGACAGCAGAGTAAAAATCTTGGTAGGATCCTCTTTTGCAGGGACGTGGGGACAGGCAAGCCAGGAGCCGAGTGGGGGTGTTGTCAGGATTTCTGAAAGTCCCTCTGGAGCTGCTGTGTTTCATCCCTTTTTATAATCTTCTTGAGCTAAATGACACATTGATAAACTGTCTAGGATAAATAGTGCTTTCCAGACATTATCAGACAGTAGGGACTTTTTCAGTGATCCTTTGTCACCGTTTAAGATCAAAAAGGTTTGTAACCAGTGAAATGAGAGGCAGAAAAAGCTTCTTGATATTGCAGTGAGTGTTTAAGTATCCCATTGTTTAGTGAACATGTTTTGACAGATTTGGTTTCAAGATGGATAAAAGTCTAAAAAAACGACAACCCACCCACAAAAAAAACCCAAAAAACAACCTATATAAACCTCATCGGTCGAGGATTGGAATTTAGATTTACTTCTTACTGAATAGAGCTATTGTGTCGTATCATGAAGCTAGTGAAAATGCATAGCCATAACAGCGCTTGGATTTAAAACACTATATACCAGGTGGACTTGCATGGAGTGTTCAGAATACTAAGTGTCACTGGTGGTTTACAACGAGACTGAGAGATTATTTGTCTTAGGAAGAAAGATGAGTAGGCCTGCTGTAAAAGTGTGAAGAATCTCTGATTGGGGGACACATGGTAGACAGGCCAAACATCTTTCATTATGATTAAGCAATATCAAACACGAAAGTTAGATTGCTTGTTCTAGTGATGCTCCCTGTGTGTCATGGCAAGTTAATCTGCGCCTCTGGCTCAGCAGTAGCTGGGGGATGATTTTGGCATTTGGAGTATGTTTTATCACTTGTTCCCCTTCTCTGATTTCTCTATTTGAAGTAGGATCTACGTGTGAGAATAGTCAGTCTGAGCTTTGATCCGTTTCGGGATTTGACCCAATGTCACTGTAGTGTCCACCATGCAGCACCGAAGGCTTTAAAAAAAGAGTATGGCACAATCTTCACCAATTTGCCGCTGGGCTTTGATAAGGTTTGTACTGCTGTTTGATTTTCCACCCTGCAAGCCCCTGCTTGAGTACCTGCTGTGCTAGGACTTCGGAGTGGCATCTCCGGGGTCCTTGCTTGTTGCTGAAGCTCCAGCTTCTAATCTGGTCCTCGCCTCGCTCCGGCAGAGGAAAGGTGACGTGTGAGCATGTCACACAAACGCGTCACTTGCGTAGGACTTCATCATTTTGAGCCTTTCCCAAGCAGCCCAGCCATCCTAGCCCACAATGAACAGAAGCAATAACAGTACTGCTAAACATCAATGTTTGTAAAACGGCAGGTTTTGGCTAACTGAACTTGCCAGCGCGGTCCTTCCTCGTTGGCCGGCAGGGCCTTCTGGAAGGCTGGCCAGCCCTGGCTGCAGGGCCGTGCTGCTGGTACACGTACCTGGCAGAAAACCTTGCTGGGGAAAGCAGGCGCAGCTATCGATTTGGGTGTAGTTACGCTTGCTTACACGTGAACTGAGTTTGATCCTCAGCTCTGTGGTAGTATTTAGGTTTCTGGTGCTTTGCTGTGTCTGCCATGTGCTGAGGCCACCTACACACAGAGGCAATGCTGCAGCCCCTCGGGGCGTACAGCAATCCTCTTAGTTAGGGTTTTGTAGGGGGGTTGCTTTTTTCCCCAAAATACATTTAAACAACTAGTAGCATCATGTTCTGCTTTACTAAGCCAGTAGCAAAGGAACTGAACGCAACGAGAACAGCAGGAAAAATAAAGCAAAGATGTTGGGCATTAAACAAACAGGCATCTTCTCATCTTACCAGCAAAGATTTTCCTGAAATACCTTTACAGAAAGAATTTTAATGGTTCCGATTTTACACAGAATAACATTAAAAATAAATGCAAATTCTTAAGTATCTTAAAATTTCAGTCACTAGAATACTTCAGGCTGTGGCAATATGTAAATATAATTTCTCTTGTTCACCAGACTGTCGCAGTGGTTTGGGTATTCCTAGGGCAAAAGGGGGAACGGTCCTCATGGACGGAGTCAGGGTGGCCACTGGTGTGTTGTAAGTCTTCTCCTAGCTGCTAATGAAGACATGCTTGCTGCTGTTCTTTGTAACCAAGAAGGCTGAGGGCTCCCCGAGGCCCTGATTCCTGTGCTCCTAGCCATCTGTAACTTTCAGTGTAGCGGCATGACATGAGGAAGAAAATGAAAAGGAAAAAAACATTTGATATCTATAAGCATTTTTGAAAAATCGATCCAATAAAATGTTCAATTAATATATTCACTAGTCATTTATGCAGCTCTATAAGCTGAAAATAAAGATGGGAAGGAGGAAGGTGAATCATTATACGCCTTATTCCAAATAAATTAAAAAAGTTATCAGCTCAATTATTTGTCAAATATGAATCGAGCAATTTTTTGGTCCTCTGTAGTAGTATGTCAGAGAAGTACACGTAATTAGCATTACATTGGCTCACCAGTGCATGTTGTCTTGGCCTTGAAATTCTGTAGGCCAAATTATTAAGCTGCTCAGATTCTTCATGAATTTGTTTGCTCATTTTGGCTACGTATTGCTAGACATCCAAATAGATGTATGTCATCGAATTTACTCCTGAAGCGTTCAATTTTACCTTATGCCCTTGGCAGATCCTTCATAGCAAACTGCTGAAAAATAATTTCTGCGAGTATCTTCCCATTTGCTTCTACTTACTGTAGCTGATGCCTTGGAAATTTCTGTTCCTTCATCTCCTTGTTACCCAATTTGATTTAGTTATTAGCCTGTAAATGTCCCCGAGAAATTAAAAATCTTGTCCAGATGGACTGATGGCTCATTATTAATAGAAATAGCTTTTCAGAACTCATTTGTATGTTTTGCTGGTAGGTTCTGCCCTATTCTTAACAGTTCATGTCTGCTCTCATTTGAGAAGAGACTTTGATTCTTAATTTTGTACCCAAATACCGGGATGCTAACTGACAGCGTCTCCTTGCTTTCCTTTCCATTTTAATATACATAGCATTTAAGGCCAAATCAGGCAAAATCACTCATTGACTCTTTAACTGTTGACTTCAGTGGAAGCTTTGCTGAATGAGTACGGAAGGTTTTGGCTAGTTACCAGTTTTGATACAGTACATGGCCTTCCAATATTTCTGCAGTATCTCCCACACCTTAGACAAGCATGATGGAGGACACATCACAAAAAGGAGGAGATGTCAGAGAGCAGAGGTGGCAAAGCAGCTGCAGGATATGGAAAGGGAGAATATACAGATTTGGGAAGGAAGATCTGAGTACAGAAGTAGAAAAGAGACTTTGAACAAATGGCAAATCTCTCTAATACCCAGCACCCACAGTATCATCTTCAGAAGCAGCTTCTTATTTCACTTGGCCTTCTCAGACTTAGACTCATGTACCTTTAATATTTGATGACTTTGGCAGAAATAAGTCTATTTTCAAAGCTAATCTTTGCATTACATATTGAGTCCATTATAGATTCTCTTCTACTTTAATGAAAAGCCTGCATGAATGGCTTCAAAAAAGAACTTGCATCATAAATTGGACTGAGGCACTTGCCTGAAAATTAGCATTAATATGTTGCTGTAAATACTGTCCCAATCAAATAAATGGTAATGCTCAGTAGAACTATTCACAGATCTCAGTATGAGTAAGAGAGACGTAAGTATATTCTGCATTCTGTGGTATTTTGTCCACCTTCATAAGGGGCAATATTTCCTTAGCATTTAAAGGACACGTTCTGTCTTTTTATGTTGTGATGCAGTCTCTGACATGAGAGCAAATCCCACTTAGGTGTAGTACTTGGATCAAGAGTTTATGGCTTGTGGGTTGTTGTTTTTTTTTTAAAAAAAAAAAGTCTGTGGAAGAGATCTGGAACTAAGATATAAATGAAGTTCTCCAGGACTCATAAGTAAATGCATGGAAGTACCTGCCTCAGTGTACTGTATCCTCACAAGGACCTGTCCAAAGGATGTATCACAACAGTTGTTCTGGTGGTTGCCTGTATAGGAAAAGGGAAGGAAAAAAAAAAAAAGGCCTAATCCTGTCCTCATGCAGTTTTTTCCCTCCATACTACTGTTCTGCAGTGCAGTCCTCACCTACGGAGGCGAATGATTGTGCAGCAGAGTGAAATAATTGGGTCAGGACTGTGATTACACTGTCGTTTTGCTTTGCTAGTTAAGCCAGTATTTTACCCCTAGATTCAAGAATTTTGGACTGGTACCAGAAATGAGCAGAGAGATACGAAGAGCAAGCAAAGTAAACTTGGAGCCACTCTGTGTATCGTTTTTCTGTTTTCCAGGGTTTGCTGGGCTGTACAAATGTTGCCTTGTTGTCATTCCTATAGCCAATGCCTTTCTCCTGCTCGGTAAGGGAACAAGCCTTTTCCACTTACCTGCAAGAGCAGCATACTCACAGTAAAACTGTTATTTATTTATAGGACAAATGGGAAGGTACTTAGAGGAGATCAAGTATGTAGAATGAAATGGAAAGGTTTTTTTTTACATCACAGATGGAAGTGATTTGCTGTCATCCCGCATTTGGACGAGCCTCCTCATTGTGTATGTCCTAACCTGTCTGTCCCCACGCAGAACATCCAGGCCTGTGCGCACCGCGTTGTCATGGGTACCTGTGCTTATCCATGAACTCCGTTCAAGCAGAGCCTAAACAATCACATACCTACACAGAGAGAAAATCTCTTTTCATAAAAAGAGCTGAATTTGCGCTCACACTCCGCTTGGTCTCTGCAGAAGCTTGTTTGCTCAAATGCAGTAATATGGAGCCAAATGTCAGTATAGCTGCAGCTTTTGAGGGTGGGAGGAAGGATGCCTTTTCCTCAGAGAAGTGGTCTCCTGCGCTAGCCTGAGTGCATTGGTCTCGTGACCTTGTAGAAATGAAGGATGCCCAGGAAATTCTGGGGTTCAGTTCTGCTTCCTGACTACTCCAACATTGGTGGTCATGGCCAAAGGACCAACTGACTGCCTGCCTGCTGGCCGCCAGCTCCTCTCCCTCTCCTAGGAGAAGCAAAAGCAGCAGATTGGAAGTAAATCAACACAAAATAAAGTATCAAGTAAGGATTCCTGCCCCCCTGTTCCACCTACTCTAGAGATACTTCCCAGCCCATGGCCTATGGTTTCCCAATTTTTGATGGAAAACACAGGCTGATCTTGAAATGTGACAGCGATTCAGAGGGAGGAAGGAAAGGCTGCCAGATGGCTCTGCTTTGCACCTTCTTCAGTTTGCAGGATAACGCTTCGTGATGTGCCATAAATTTATCATTTTCCCCCATCTCTGTGCTGTAGAATGAAGCTAAACTTTTGGCCTCTTGGCTCCATCTTTTCACCTAAGTAGCAAAATGATGTGGTATCGTGGAGGGAGGGTGAAGAAAGCTTGTTGTCTTGTATGCATATGTGCAAAGAAGGAGAGAAAATAGGGGTGGGGGTGCTGTGGAAAGAAGGAGAAGCAGCTCATGAAGAATATAAGTAGCAGAGCTGGAAACACCCCCACAGTGAGCATCTCATTCCCTGAGAGTCTGGCTGGAGGTATCTTAAATCCATGAGAGATCAGAAGGAACTATTTATTCACATGATCATAATCTAAGGCAGAATTATAGCCTGAATTAATGAACTTCTTGAGTTATGTTATTTGCTGCTATACAAATCCAAATGGCACTTTCTTTTCCAATTTTCTTTGCTCTCTTCCTGCTAGTGCAGCGTAAAACTGAAGCAATTCCACTGGGGCATGGTGGGCCACTAATCTTCACGCAGGGAGACAGCAGGATGTGCTGTGCTTTCAGATCTGCGTTTCATCGTCCTCCTCTGTCCTTCTTCTGGCCTCTCTTCAGAGCTTCTACAGAGGAAATTTTAACCATGTTATCATTCACTTTCCACACTGTAACTAGTAGGAGTGTGATAATGTCACATTACGTGATTATTTTTGGTGGTTGTTATACCATAGTTACTTACCAGGGACTAAAAGAATAATGGGACTATAAATACCCACTGCATGACCTTAATACAATCTTTCTGGTTTATGAAAATGTTAATTTTCTTTTATGATAATATGCACAAATATAGTACGTATAGCAGAATGGAAGTCAGAAACTTGTAGTTGGGAGCTCTAATTTTTCCAAGTTCAAGAGAGAATTCAGCACAGAAAACATGTCAATAAGAGGCTTTTGGAGCATGTGTCACTTTTGCAGAGAAACTAAGTTTATGCATGTAATTTCCATATTCTGACAGAATTCTCAAGCAGGCTTTTAAAATTACAGGCCTAAAATCTGAAGTGATGTTTCGGCACTTCCAAGTTCAAATTGAGTTTTGTGCATGCACCCAGTTATTTAGCAGGATGGTGTGGCTATATCATCTGCACACAGAGAAAACGGCCTCCTGCAGCCTTGCTCCCCAGCATTTTGCGTGTGTTTTGAACAGAAGTCGTCTTGTGTCACTGGTGGAAGGAGGAGTTCAGCCCAGGAGATGCAGGATGGTCGTCGGCTCCAACACCGTCCTGCTGCAGCCGAGGAAAGATTCGTGGCCCTACACACCCCTATGCAACCACCCCAGTTTCACTTCACAGCAGTCATCCCCAAATCCCACAGGTCCTTTTGACTCCCTTATTTGTGCCTTTTCCATTGTTTTGGTACCTGTGCAGCAGTACAGCACATAATGTGAAGTGTTCTTTCCCCAGGGGCGATGAATTTTTTGCAGAGCCCTTTGTTTTTTGTGCATGTCCCAAAACAAGCTGTGAGCTGCCCTGTGGGCAGGGCTCCTTCAGCTGTCCCACCCAGGCAAGTCACGCAGTTGCGTCAGGAAACCAGAGGCTTGGTGTTGGCAATCGTATCCGCAGTTAACTGCGCTTAGTATCTTGGATGTCATCTAGATGCGTTTTATAAATAAGTCAGAATGTAAATATCTATGGGTTTTACACTCTGAAATCTATTCTGCTTTTCAGTACAATGTTCTCTTAAACGGCTTCCTACTGAGCAGCCTACCATAGCAACTTGCCCTCCGTTATGGCATAAGTGCACATAACTCAATATTTGCCATTGTTTCAGCTACAGATGTCTCAAACATGCAGCTTTTTTCAGAGACATCCAAACTTGGGTTTGACTATAAACTTACTGTAAGTGTGCAAGCAAATTAACTTCTACTCAGAAATGCATCTAAAGCATTACTTTGCAAACAACTGTATGTGCAGAATTTTTGTTTTCTCAAGAGAGAAACGTGCAAACATGCAGCCGAGGTAAGAATAATGAAATCCCTTCTGTCTGCTCCGGTTTTAGAAGTTCTTCAATGCTACTGCAGTGGCTACAAGGACAAAGCTGCTTTTGCTACAGAACGTATCTAAATGGAAATGAAGATAGCTACAAGTATATGTACTGTGCTGCATACGTGAGCTCTGGTCAGAATAATAGCTTTAATATAAGAATGCATACTTTCCTGACAGCTCCTGCTATATTTTTGGTACCCCGACAGGGATTCCAGACACTGAGAACAAATCCCTTTCTCTATCCAAAAATACTATTCAAATGAAAATTGTAATTTAGATGCAAAGGCTGTGATTTAAAATAATCTGTGCAGGTTGTAACAGGAGTCTGTCCTTAATAAAACATTGATCTCAATCTTACTTGTCACTGTTAACATGTTTTTTCTTGCAAAGTAAGAACTGTCTCCAGAAGGTCTGGTTTAAGCAATAAAGCAGGATGAGGTTCCCTATTTTGCAGACTGAATTTGTTTTATGGTGGAAAATTGTATTAAGCCTACAGTTAAACAGAAACTCAGCAGGAAGACAGCACTGAAAATAAGAATCATTTTCAATCAACTATGATTTGGAGGGTTTTTTTGTTTTTGTTATAAGACTTGGTGACAATTCTGCTGGGACTAAAAATTTGCAGTTTTTCTAAAAACAAGCTCTCTTTTTTTTTTCAACTCCATCTCCAAAGTGTTTTCAGGCCCTGGAGTGAATTGGGGTGGTTCATTTGAAACAGGAGCTCTTTCGATTGCTTTTGTCATAGTTCTGAGCAGTATGTCATGACAATCATCACGACAGGTGGGCTCAGCACCGGGCGGACAAGGAGTTCCCCAGGAGGCTGCTGCGGTGCCGGCTGTGTGTACCCAGTGGCTGACAACTCTCCGACCCTTGCAGGGATGATCTGGAGCTCTCTCTTCTGGTCACTGCCCCACAAAGCTGCAACTACTGAACCTTGGAAATAAATAAAGCAATGCCATGTGTACCCATGTGCACACCCCTCCATTAGCTACTGTAAATAAAGCCATGGTGTTAGAGTATGGTCTGGAGGTCTTGACAGAGTTACATTGGTGGGAGGTTTTCCTGATTAAAGCCTACAGCCTGAGTCCTTAGCACAGGTGTGTCATCTTAGTGCTTAGAAAACTACACAAGAAATCACTTTCGACTGAGATACTGCTAAAATATTTTTAGCAGATTGGAGTGATTTCAGGAGAGATGGGCATTTAGGCAGGATTTTTGGGGAAGTTGTCCTAATGCGGGTCCTGGTTTCATACTGCGGGGATAGGCAAGGCACGGAGTGGGAGATGAAGCCCGCACAGGTCTTCCCTGCTACCACAGGTTGTCTCCAGGAAAATGCCGTCCGCTTGAATTTTCCTCTTATGAAGTGGAAACTGGTGTTGGCCAGGAGGCAAGGACTTCTTAATCCTAAAAAGGGGTCTGAACTTGCATCTCCCATGTTCAAGAGGCTCGTCTGAGGCATCTAAAATTAGAATCTTATTTTAAGCTGGTATTTTCCAGTTAGCTTTCCCTCAGCAGGTTCTGTGCTTGTCCACATGTGAACAAATAAAGGCCATGCTCTAATTCAAGCTCCCAAAGCTTGCATGTGGGAGAGAAGCTGCTCTTCTACACAAACCTTTGGTACATGCTCCCGCACCGCTGTGCCACCAGTTTGCCAGGAGGATTCCCAGTTTACGTGGAAGCTGTTGAATGCAGGAAACTTTCTGGTTTTGCAAATGCCAGGGGTAGAGAGAGTTTTGGAAATGGCATAGTATTTTTGTGGCAAACAGATCAAGATTTAATACTTCTTAATCATTGCTGTATGTGAACAAAAGGACACTATTTTGTAGATTAAAAAAATCTGGTGAGTGGCATCTGTTTCTTGTTGGTTCTGAGACGCAATCCGACATTGCCTTTCCTTAAGCTTCCGCAGCGTAGGCCTGTCACAGTAACGCCAGGTCGTGCTATGGCCAATATTGATGGTTCCAGGACTACACAAGGTAGTAGTTGCTGCAAATACTTTGATCTTTTCACTTCACAGCATGTACACTGCTTTTATGAACACTTTAGAAAATCCAAAATAAATAGTTTTAATCAAAGGAACAAGGGTGAGAGAGTCAATCATGGTTATGTACGTGTAGGCGAGAACATGAATCTTGCACCTGGTATGGGGAGGCTTGTGTGTTTGTATCACCCAGCCCATCTGTTTATCAATGTTATGATTGCTCAAGAAAAACTCTGCGTTCTTAAATCCTTACTTTTGATTGTCATCGTTTTTTCAGCGGTTTATATATGATTGGCAGAACTTTGGATATAAAAGCCTACTTCAAGCACAGAAACATTAGATCAATCGTGAGATTTTATAGCCACTATATTTGGATCCTTTTCACTTGCCACCTAATGCTGAAACGCTGGGGATTCCCATTTGCAACTTGTCTAAAGAACCTTAGCAAAAGAGTTACACGGTATTTGTATACTTTGCTGTAGATTTTGTGCTAACCTGATACCACATACGGTCTTCACAAAGAGCACAAATACTGCAAGATGCATAATCATGAATCCTGCATTTGCAAGATGGGTGCAAACACCCGAGTTACCGCTCCTTGGTGAGTTGTGCTGGCTGGTTGTGTGTGCTCTTCAAGCTGGCTGTACATGGGGAGTCGTACACCGTAGCCTTGACCTGCTGCGTGGAATAGCCTGATTTAGTGTTGGCTCTTCCAAGTGATAGTAGAGGTTTGACACTGCATGTCTGAGTACACCCTTAATTACATTATTCTTTCTCTGTTCGCTACTGGTACAGTGAGAATATTTTTTCATTTCAGTGATTGAAGTCTCTGTGACATCTAACCAGTGCCTCACACAATAAAACTGTCGGTCCTTTTATCTCTCCATTATTCCTCAAGTAATCTGATTCTCTATTTTTCATTTCATATGTACATTTGCTGAAAACCTAAACAATATTACACTGTAAGTTTTATCTATTTTATGAGGTAGACTGCTCCAGTGCCTTTCCAAATAATAGCTATTTCTTTTGCAGGTTCTTTGCTTGAAGACTTAAAAGTCTTTGTGTATCTGCAATTACCATCTGCTAATCCAAGAGTGTAATCAATCAAACACCTCCATTGTATTAGAAATGGGTTGGATGTTTTCTCTAATTTAATCTCATTTGCAAAATTTGAAATGCAGCTTTCAAGTCCATCGGTCATGTCATTTCTATATATGATAGTACTGTGGAAAGATTGAGTTCAAAAGTTCAGGCATGTAACTTGTTTCCAAGCTCTTTTTGGATTACATGTTATTTATACTTTCTGCTTAGTCCTTCTCTTTAAAACCCTGCTAGTTAGATTTGATGCTTTGAAATTCTATTCTGATGTTTTTTTCTCTTCTGGTAATTTTTTTTTAACAATAGAATTTCTTTTTTTTCCATCCTGGTAATAGACGAAATTAGGGTACAAGGGTCAACCAAAGTCTTGGGTCAAGTGGAATCTTTCCGTGAACTTCACTGAGTTTTGGATCAAGTCCTGAAAAAGTGGGATGGAAGTAACTGAGGTAGCAGCTCAGCACCCCTGGCATGCCTGTTTGGCAACACGCCGGGACTGAAGCAAGCAGTCCTTTATCTTGAAAGCAAGATAAAATCGGCTACCTGCTCTCCCTCCAGCGTTGTGTGGATAGTTAGATGTAAAGTATTTGATTTGAAATATTTCTGTAGTGTTTGGGGCACTTGTTATTCCAATATCCTACCATTCTGCCACCAAAATATTCACCTTCAGGCCAGTGAGCCTAACAACATTCACTTGGAGATTTTGGTAATTGGATTTTTTTAAAAAAGTATTTAACATATGAAAATAGTGTTGATCGTCACTCTTTTTCTAATCTGAATTTACGTTTCTTTTTTTAAGGCCAGCTGGCTGCTGCCCATGGAGTCTGCATGTGTTTGAGAGGAAACGTCTGTCTACACGTTTGGATCAATATTGTCTTTCCGTGGAACGTCCCTGAGCCCCTTTCATCCGCAGGTGCAGCAGCACTCTCGCACCAGGTACCTGCCTGTCGACACCCACGCATCGCTTGCTACTTCTTCGCTGGCTTTTAAGGAAAGACCTACTGGTCAGATGGAAGCTTGGCTAAGATCACATAGCTTCAGCCAGAAAAGCGATGGTGCTCGTGTTCTGTTCCCCGGGAGCAGCTGGGAAGGCCTGTTTGAACAGAAAATACTGTCTGTACAAAAGCTGCCTCCTGCGTGGGGTTGGCTGGGAGCTATTGCCACTATCAAATGCTTGCAAGGAGAGGGGAGGGTGGGAGGGAGAGAGGCACGCAGCCTGCTCGCGGGCGACCGGCAGGGTGTCTGTTGCCTGGCCTGAGGGAGAGGTCTGGGGAAAAGGAAGGGGGGAAAGGAAGGGGGGAAAGGAGACCCTTAAACTGCTGAGGAGTTGAGCCTGCGTTTGATAGTGTGTAGATTAAAGGTTATGTCTTTATATTCCCATGGATTTTGCTGGTCCCTGGAACCTCTCAAGGACCCAGCTGGCTGCCCAGGCACAACTGATTGCAGGATTGAACCCAGCTGATTGTATTTGAAATTCTTTAAATTGGTAAATCCATTTTCTGAAGGTCTGTCATGTTAGTAGAAACCTAGTATCTTTACTGAATGTATTTTTTATGTGATCCTGGGTTCAGAAGAGAGCTTGTTAAACTTCTGTTTGCACTGTTCCTCCCATCAAGGTTGCTTATCATCGTTGCACAAGAAAAGGAAACATATCAAATGAAAAAAATCCATTTTATAGTTGGCAAATTCCTGTATTTTGTCTTTGTGTGATGTGTTGTCATTCATCATCTAACCTTGGGGAAATCATGGGCAATCTAACAATGTAAGAGGCCAATAAAAAAGAAAATTATTTCAGTAAAATCATAGCTAGGGATATGTAAGAGAGAAATGCCCCTGGGTAATAAAAATTACCCATGCATAATGGTTGTGAACGTATCAAGCACGCGTACTGTATACAGCGTGCCGCACCAGCTCAGCTACGGGATGTCCCTGCTCACCAGGCTCAGGCTTACAGACGATGGGAGAGAGGGAGTCAGGAGAACACCAGGTCAAGCCCAAAGCAAAGGACTGAGAAGCCAAGTACTTGGTAAGTGCTTGTGTGTCTTTACCTATCTCTTTTGCCTCTTTGTTAGAGCTGTCTCCTTTGCTCTTGCCTTTCTCGTTATTACTCTCCGCTACAGAATTTGGGCTCAGTTCCAAGGTCGAGGCCTACTCCTGCTGCCCCGTTAGTCAGCCTGTCTCATTAGAGTCTGGCTGGCTTGCACTGTGCCGTAGCAATGGCATTCCTCACTCTTCAGCACGCTGTAGGGACTGTGCTTCTCTCAGTTAATAGTTGGATATGTTTTCTACTGTCATCCCCTTTGGGTTTGGCTGGCATAGCTTTAGAAGGCTTTTTAATGTACAGCTCTTTAGTCTTCACTTTAGTTTTCTGAGGATCTAGCCCAAATCCGTGCTTTAGCTGTGGCCCTAAATATTCTGAACAAGAAGGCAGTCTTTTGCAAGAAACTGCTTTTTCCAGCAAGTCCTATTCTGACAGATTGCGATCTCGGCGAGCAGTGCAGCTCATGGTGGAGATTTGAAGTTTACTGGATGTTTTAATTTTATATTTTACTTTTTTTTAATTGCAGTTTTTAATCTTACTGACTCTCAAGCTAGCAAGAAGAATAAAGCTAAGATTAGGGATGGGTCAGTAGGTTACTAGGTAAGTGGGACTATGTCCTTCCTCTTAGCCAGGAGTTATCACACGATAAGCTTTTGACTGCCTTGGGCAATTGCCTGTCCTGCTTGTCTGACCAGCCCCTAACAAGCAAGACTGACATGCATAAAACAAGTCACTGTTGATAAGAAATTATTACAAAGGGGTAGTTCTGCTAGCTAGCGCTGGGGATGTGGGAAGGGTCCCTGAAGTTAGAAAAGTCTTCCAGAAGCAGTAAGTCAGCGCTCTCGCAGCACATAAAGCGCTTTGCGGATAAAGTCCAGACACAATCCCTCCTCCTCTTCTACTGCATATTACCCCAGTGACTCTTTATACCCCAGTCTCCTTCTTTTCCATGTGACATTTTCCATTTGCAATGACATAAAGGATTCACAGTGAAGGCCAGACCCTTCCCCACAGCAGCCACTGCGTTTACTGGCTCCCTGCCTCCCTGTTGTCCACTACAGCAAATTTAAGCTTCTTGTCTTCATCTATGTAGCCTGTCACAGCTCCTAGTGTGAGCAACTGTGAGTTTTCTCTTTGAGTTGGACTGTCTGAATCAAGTCCTTTGTATCCCCTTTTCCTGATTTTAAAAGGGGTTTAGTTAATCCTGTTGGCACCAATATTTGTGCCAAAAAGCTGGGTAAATGAATCCACGATGAGCTCTGTGCTGCTGTAGCTGGCGTCCGCTGGTACCAAGCTAGGTGGTTTAAAAATAGCTGGGGTACCAGTATGCTCCAGCACAGCCATTTCTGCGCCTGGAGCAGAGACATGCCCAAAGAATCTAAATCGGTAACAACTTCGCTGATTTTATTCCAGCTGCGCCAGCTGTTTGTTTATGTAGATAGCCAAGCAGCAAACACCCACAGAGTTGTTAACTCTGCAAATCTTCAGTAAGTATTTCCTAAACTGCTGCTGACAAATTTCTGACGAGACCTTAATCTCTGTAAAATCTATTGGATGTTGTCAAAGCACCATTAGTCAGCCTGTCATCGGGCCCGCTTTGCAGTGTGTCTCAGATTTGCTTTCCCATACTCTCCCATACAGAACAGTGAAACTGGGAAAACCTCACACAACTAGGGAGCTGCGTGCAGCCCCGAGCTGCTGACGAGCTGGTGGACGGTACCGAAATGCCCTAAAATATGATGTCAGAAAGAAACCTGACCCTGGAGAGGTTTTTTCTTCTCCGTTACTTACGTCTTTGGAAACAAGTGAAAATTACCTCTTTTCAGTCTTGGGAAAGCAGCAAATATTATTGCTTTTCTGCCCCTACTCCACACAATGCAAAAGGGGTGCCGCACAGTTAAAACATCCAATTAGCAGAAGTAAAACAACACACGAAGTCAGGTTCTAAATTATCACTGCTGTGTCATGTTTAATACTGAAACTGTTTGGGTTTATACCTGATTTATATCTCCTGATATTCAGTATAAACCCCTAAATATATTCATTGAGAAGGGAGCTGGGGCTGGAGGAGAGTAGGCTGGCTGCCACACCTTGTCGGCATCCTTGGGGTGATGCTGCTGCTTGGCATCTCCCCAGTTCTGGAGCTCAGTAAGAACCCATGTCATTTTCTGAAGTTGAATTCTTATCTCTGGCTGTTATATGATGCCAGCCTGGACTAGAAGAGTTGTTGCTGTCAACAGTAATAGTAGCAAGAAAGTTACCACATCTTCTGAAAATAAAAACAAAACAAAAATACCACCTCTCCTGCCAGCATACAAAGCAAGGACACCAGGCAACAGTTCAAACAGAGCCGCTGCATACAAACACAGACGGATGCCTGTCAGGGCTTAAGGGGGGGAAAATGGTACAGATGTAGCACCACATTAGTGAAATTGTATGAGCCTTTTTATTTTCAAGGATGCAGACACATGCCACCTGAAACACAGGATGCTCGGAAACACCACACACACACACTTAAACCACACACTTTCTTTGCGCTTCCTTTCGGAATCTCCTTAGCACAAATTACATTAACACTGCTAATGCTGATGGAAACTAGGTGAAGCTGTCCTCTCGATGGTTTAATCTTGTACAGAACTAAAGGGTAGAGTTTTTGAGACTGCAAATAACCATTTCTTAGAAAGCATGTTCTACGTTTGTGAAGTTAAAACCAGACAATGGTATTTTAATTTCAAGGCTAGGCAGCAAAGGATGGTGATTGTGGATGTTATTTTTGTTGCCCAAGTTGAATCTCCTTGAGTCTAATTTGAGACTCGAACTTGAGAATCTTATTGAGTCACGTTGTAGATACCTGTGCTCAGCATACCTTGTGCGGGGAGGCTGCCAGCACGAGGCAGCTGTGCGCAGGGCCGACAGGCCCGCACTCTGGAAACGAGGGCTGAGTGTCTCTGCAATAAACCGAGACTCACTCTTATCAAACTGGTAGTCATTGAAAAATGCCTTTAAATATGACCCATTTTTAAAATAAATGTTAGTCAGTTGATTCATTAAAAGGCGAAGAGACATATAACATCCTTAGTGCACTTTGTACTTTTGGCACAGTTTCCACCTCCTGGGAGAAAAGCTGTATTTTGTCTTTCCGGGAGAGTGTGGTTGTGTAAAATAGCCATTTTTTACAGTTCAAAAGAAAATTGAATTCCCTGATTCATAAGCTCTTGGGTTTTATCTTCTCTGTCCTCTGGCATGTTATTGCACAATCCCCTCCCTTCCTTCCTAAGCTCCCAGGTTAGAGCTTGCTCATGGGAGTGGGCTTTGGACACTGGGTAGCGCAAGTGGTCTGACCGAATTGAAACAGTGCTGTAGTCACACGACATAAAATGGGACTAGATAATCTGATGGCCGGTTGCTTATCACTTTGGTTTTAAATTGAAGCCAGGAGCCAGCTGGGTTAAGTTTCCAGTCGGATGCAAAGGAGGTTTAGATGAGTGGTTTGCACGAATAGGAAGTCATGTATCTCATCTTGTGCAGTCAGCACTGAGGGCTAACCCTGGGAGCCACTTTGGAGCAGGAACAGTGATGACTTTTGGCCGGGAACAACCACACCACCGAGTTCACGGCAGTGGCAGACATGGTTCCATGGCAACCCCACTGTCACTTGGGCTTAGACTGACTGTTGCCACACAACGGAGCAGTGTAAGAAAGGAAAAACTGAAGCAGCGGTGGTTTCTATCATTAGAGGCCAGCATCAGAAGCAGCAGGTCTTTCTTCGTGGCAAGGAGAGGGGGACTGTTTAAAGTAGACAAAGGAAATGTTGCCCATGCAAAGCCTGAAAGAACTCATTGCAGATAACTCCGTGTAAGAGAAAGCAATTTCTTCATCATCAACAAAATGCAGATCGTGATAAACCAGTGGCTTAAAATTTTAATGCAGTATCTCAGAGTGGAAAATACTTTCCATATAAACAGTAAATAATTAAGGAGGGTTTTCTTACCAGAAAAGTGGGGAATCTGCCTTTAAATTGGTGTGAAAATATGGATCGTAACCTGCAAAAACCTGAAGGCATTAATCTTTTGAGAAAATATTTACATAAGCATATTTTAAGCGTGTTTGGGGATTTGTTATGCACTGGGTGGAGAGTATATTATGCAGACAGTAATGAAAGAAAACTTAAGATTTGTAAACATGTTCTGTATTATAACTGTACAACACATTGCAAGGCTTCAGGTACATTTGTGGTAGAGTGGGAAACCTGCATGAGAAGTGATGCTTTCCCATTGTACAATTGGTCGTATGTTCATACATGCAGGGTAGATGAAATTTTCTGACACACAATACAGGAGCTTCATCAGCTTCTTCCCACACTTCTACTCTAGAAAATGGTGCAAAGCACCTTTGGTTTTGCCCTTCAAGATATAGCCAGCATGCCACTCCCCTTCGTAGAAAAAGGCTGTGCATTTGAAAATGAGATATGCTGAGGCAATAAATCAGGAGTAATGCGAAGGAATTTTGTTCTCAGATGTGTCCACAGCAACAGTGGTAATGCTATTGGGGTAACGGCTGCATTGATACTTACTCCGTTCATGTCCTAAACCCTGTGTTGTAAAATTTCACTAGAGCACTTTCTGTAAAACTTACTTAGAATAAACAAAAATGTCCATCTATCATACTAACTAGTAACAGTTGTAAAAAAGAAAATACAGGATAGTGGCTTATCTCTTATATCTGGCAATTAGCTATGACTGAACTACACTCACGTCACACAGCACATTTTTTGTGCAGTACAAGGGCACACACACTGTGTGAAAAAAGGAGGTGTGGTGCTGGACATTATGCAAAGGACACCCAGACAGATGTAAACTGTGCCTTCATGTCCGTGGGCTAGCAAAAAAACCAATATATGGGCAAACAGACTGAAAATCATTGAGAAGTCTCCTTTTGTTGAAGCAAAACAATATGTTGCAATATACAAAAATTGATTTTTTCAAGCTGCCAGAGATATTAGAGAAACATTACAGAGTTCATTCTTAAAAGAAACTCCTAACAAACCAAAACCCCCACTAAAAATAAGTCTTCCAAGCCATTTTGATAGTGCTTTTTAAATACATTTTTATGAGATAATAGTTCCCATGGCAGCAACTTATAAATACAGATTGATTTTAATGAAACAATGACAGTCTATACTAAGGAATTGTAAAAAAACCACCCCAAGAAATAAAATTCTAAAACTTAGTAAAGACCAATCAATAGCCGGAGAAGCTACCTTAGACTGTCCGATCCTTGATGGGCGCATTTTGACTATGCTAGATTTTTGTACTCTGAAATGAAAGTCAATGGGGAGAGTAATGAGGCAACATAATGCTTTACCTTTCTTGTCTTTTATAATAATGTAGTCCAAGCAGGCTTTGGGAAAAATCATACTTTTAGTTCAAGATCCAAACGATCAATACAGCAGTATACACTTAGTACTTGAGAGAAAATTTACTCAAAATTGTTTCATGATGAAAATGCCAAAGGCAGATGCCTTAGTTCAATCTGTTACTTTGAAGCGACCTTGTAATCTTAATTCCAAGTTAAAGACTTGTGGCCATTGTATCAAACAAAGGCAGCACATGTATCTTTCAGTGATGAAATGCTAGGGATCTATGTATAGTAATTCAGTGAAAAAAAACCCCAGTATTAACACATTTTAACATAGGAAACTGTACAATTACTTTGGACTAGTAGCTGATTCTACAATGTATGAAATACTTTCACTCACATACCTACAAAACTCTATCTGTTGTTCTTTGCCTAGCTGGTGCTCTCCCATCCAAGTGAAGAAGGTCAGAGAGCATCTCAGCCAGAAATGCTCTCACTTCCAAAAATTTGGGGGAACAAATCAGCAGAAAAACAGTTCAAGCTGAACTTACTTAGAAAAATTTCGGTGCTGATAAATCAGCATTTCAGCAGTTGTTTCTCCCTCCCCAATGCAAGGACACAACAAGCCAGGGGATGCTTGTGTTCCAGTGTGTTTTTGTTTGCTTTGTCTTGTTCTGCAGATTTTAATTTTCCCTATTTAAGCAGCATGTTGCTCTACTTGGTGTTCAAGATTAAGAGCCCTTACCATGCTTGTGGTATGCTCACATGGCAGTTTTAAACCAGACTTTTGAGCAAGAATCTGTCCAGTGCAGAATCCCATCACATGTTGCGGTGTTGCATCTCTTGCCCACCCAGGCTGCTACAGTGGGTATTCCAAAGATACCAAAAGTGCGAAACCAAGCCTTCAACGTGAGCGAGGATGTTCTTGACCACAGAGAGAAGTCCTGTTGGGAGATAAGTTACAGTAATGGTCAGTCGAACCTTGTTTTAGAGGGAAATGCTCTAAACTAGTCTCTCAGATATTAATGTCTACCCCTGCATTATCTCAGTTGCAGAGTCACATGTGGTGCAGAGATAATCAGAATTATCTATGTGTGCAATAAAGCTAGTCTTGCTCCCAGCCTGGCTGCCAGTATCATTCCTGTGGCTGGCATTTCAACTGTCTGCCAGTAGAGCCACCTTGCAAATGAGTTTAATTTGTGCATAGTGCAGAAGTTTCATTCTTTCAAATCCTGAGACAGGGTAACAGGATATTTTAGGTAACAAACAATGTAAAATACAACATGTTTGTTTTGGGTTTTTTTCTTAAGGAATGGAGTCTTATTTTCTGCTGAGATGTAATACAACACAGGTAACTTTTCTGAATCTTGGCAATTGTTTTTGGAAGGCAGGTAAAATGACCAAGGGGAAGAGTTGAGGAAATTCAAATAAACAGGACAGAGAGACCCAGAAAACCCATTTTAGAGAGCAGGTACTACAGTGCAGGAGACCTTTTCTTTAAGGAGGGCAAGTGTATGGGTAGGCAAAGGGGAGCTGGGAAGAATGAATGCCCAAAGCCACTAATGATAGTATTTGGAAAAATGCCTTGAAGGCTTTAGTCTTTTCTCTCTACTTCTGACAGGAGAAGGAAAGGCAAAGTGAGCTTCTCTGCCTCCTCCCGCTAATTCTGCTGGAGTGTAAGCAGAAGGGAGCACCACTAACGGACTGAAAACAGTAAAATATTTTGCTCCAGTTTACATTAAAAAACTTTTTCAGTCTGCATAAGCTGAAGGAAGTTCCTTGAAACTCAACAGCTTATCCACGATAATGTCTAAAATGGTGCTTTATCCATTAATCTGGAGCCAAAAATAAGTATTGTTCCTTGTCAAACGGGAAGTCTGTGAAAGATGTTCCGATTCTTTCATTATATATTTTGTAGTAAAGGTCTGTGACCCTCGGTCATAAAAACATAAAGAACTAGAGGATGACTGCTTGACTTTTCTAGTTTTCTTAATTTACACGCTCCTCTCCAGACTTTCTGAAATCAGCCTTTCCCTGTCATTGCCCTGCAGCTTTCACGCACCACTTCAGAGCCAGCTGTGCATGAGTAGCTGCAGTTTTCTCCCAACTTCTAGTGGACAATTTGGCCAACCAAAAAAGGGGGTTAATCATGGACATTTCTTAATAACAGTGCACTGATTTGTTATAACAAACATGAACTTCAAGCTGCATGTATTTTATGATCCTCCTCCTGCCCCCTCTTCTCCTTGCCCTGCATTCTCTCTTTCCCAAGCGCCTGTGGTGGAAGCAGACCCTCCAGGTGTATTAGCCAAATATTTTGTGGTATCACAGGATTTTGTTTGGAGATCAGTGCCAGAGCAACAGAGAAGTGGCACTGCTCAGCAGCAGAGCGAGGACTTGCGCTTTCCTTCCAGGAAGGGAGGGCAGCGGTACCTGCGACGAGCTGCCAGCTCAGAGCAGGACTTAGCAGTGTCGTATTGAGGCACCGGGCAGTGAAGCAGCATATTCAGGTCACAGAGCAGAGTTCCTCTCTCATTCCTTACCTGGTATTTCATGCTTCTGGGTATTTTCTTTTGCTGCTGTGCGGCAGTTACCGGCCATGTGAGCCCTGGCCTATGAATTGTTGGCTTCTTCACGTAGCTTGTAATTTTGAGGCAAGAACAAGTCAACTGAAGTTCTGAAGGAATTTGTGCAAATAGGAGCAAAATTCAGCAGAATGGGGCAAGTCCAAGGACTGGTGTTGGCTACAGCAGACCGTGCCTGAAGGCTGCTCTTAAACAGCTCTTATTTCAAAATGCAAGTGGAAAGCAGCTCTTACAGGGATTATAGCAGCACAGCACAGTAAAATGGATTTTTTGAGCAACGATTTATTTAGGGGAGCTCTGTTGTGAAAGACAGAAATCCCTGTAAAAGGTTTTATTTCCATTATACAGCTTTTAGCTTCGAGGACTCCAACTGTTTCTTGTACAAGAAGCCAAGACACAGGCGATGGTTACAAAACCCTCTCTCCCGTGTGGGAGGCAGCTGCAGAGCGTTCCCCACGACCGCCAGGCCGCAGGTGCCAAGGGCCCAAGTCCCGGCCCCTGACAGGTCTGTGGAGAGGAGCAGCCTGGGGGGGAGGAGGGCAGCAGCGGCCTGTCAGGGCCTGCAAGGCCCGAGGGGAACGCGAG
>NW_010548535.1:0-273 GCF_000687285.1 Phaethon lepturus
CTGACCACAACCCCCTTTCCCTGTCCCCCTGTGACACTTGGGGGGAGAAGGAAGAGAAAATAATGTGTGAAGTTTAGTTTGGGAAGAAGGGAGGGATGTGGGTAAGGTGTTTTAAGATTTGGGTTTATTTCTCATTATGCTACTCCTATTTTCACTAGCAATAAATTAAACTAATTTCCCCATGTTGAGTCTCTTTTGCCTGTGACAGTAATTGCTGACTGATCTCTCCGTATACTTATCTTTACCCAAAAGTTTCTTGTTATATTTTCTTTC
>NW_010548535.1:563-782 GCF_000687285.1 Phaethon lepturus
GGCGGCCAGATTGAGTTCTAGCTGGGTTTTTGCCTTTCTGATTTTCTCTCTGCATGACCTAAGGAGATCCTTGTAGTATTCTTGAGTTGCCTGCCCCTTCTTCCAAAGGTGATAAACTCTCCTTTTTTTCCTGAGTCCCAGAAAAATCTCCCTGTTCAGCCAGGCCAGACACCTTTCCTGCTAGCTCGTCTTATGGCACACGGGGACCGCCTGCTCCTG
>NW_010548536.1:0-44526 GCF_000687285.1 Phaethon lepturus
AGGGCACGGCTGGGGGGAGAGCGAGCTCTGGCGGGCGGGACTGCCCCAGGCGAGGGGAGCTTCCCCGCAGAGCTAGCGGCCGCCGTCAGCGGTCCGTAAATGAAATTTGAGGGGAGATGGATGGCTTCTGCTAAGCTGCTTGGGTCTGGTAATCCCACCGTGTTGCCATGGCTGCTGGTCAGGCAGGTTCCGATAAAAGATTGCTTTTAGCGGGGGTACCGAGAGGGAGGGACTGCACCCTGGAAATGCCGAAGGCCTAGGGGAAGGAACAATGGCTCTGTGGGTAGGCTCTGCCCTGAGCTATGCAAATCCATTACTTGTAGTTTAGGGAAGAAACAAATCCTGAAAGTTTTATCTTTGGATTATTATTTGGCAGTGGGGGAGGGAGTGTTTCTATTTTAGTTATTGCAAGCTGTGAGATCAGTCCTGCTGTCCTTTCTCAAACTAAAATTTCCAGTGAGATAAATAGCCAATCTATTGGGATTTGTGGCTGTTGCACTCCTGTTACCCAGCTGAAACTTTCTGTCCAGGTTTCTTATGTTCTTCTTTCCCTTTTCTTCCCCCACTTTGCGCTGAGCTATTCATACATACAGTGTCGTTGCAAAACTATTTAGAAAGGACGAACTTTGCAATGGGATGAGGTTACTTGTTTTAACCTGGCAATTCTATTGCAGCTGAACTGTGTAAAAATGTTATACATAAAAATAGGTAACTTCTGTTGTGGAGAATGCCATTGTACTAGGCTGGTCGCTCCTAAACTTAAACTGAATTCAGGGAGGGCTTAAAGGAAATGTTACGGAGTGAGAATTCCTACCCATCTGTTTCTGCACAGGATTAGTTCACAGAAGTTACATTTATGAAACTAAAATAATTTTCTTCCCATATGTAGGATTGCACCAGCCATATCCTCATTTTTCTTCCCACCTACCTGAAATACATCAATGGATCTTTCTTTCCAGCTTGATGCAGTACCCGCATGTCTCTGTCTCTGCTGAACTGAAACAGAGTCAATTAAGTTACTCTTTAAGCTTATGGCCGTTTATTAAAGTGAAACTCTTAAAGGTGGCTAAGTCCCATGGCCTCCCTGAGGGTCTTCCCAGCTGTGGGAGACCTCTCCTGCTTGTGGGATGTATGAATCATCCCCTGAGACATGTGAGACTCCCCGTGTCCAAATACCCCTCTGTTCAAAACCAGGAGGGAAATTTCTCTGTGGAAGCAATTGCCCGGTGGCGAAGTGTCCGTGGGAGCAGCTGCAGAGTGTGTAGGGCAGGACAGTAAAACCTGAAAGCTGGCAGGAAGATCACAGGTGCTTGAGTCCTAAGTCGTAAAGAAGTGGGGAAGTAAGTGAGTTATGGTGTTTTGGCTAGACAAGGTCATTGTTGAGACATTATTTTGATATGTACTGTGTGCGGTGCTAAATAATGGCTTTAGCAATTATGCAGGGGAGTTGCCTCACTGAGGAGGGAAATACAGCAGCTGAGGTGGTAACGGGTCTCGTTCACTGTGGCAAGAGCTTGAGGTGCTGCTTCACCACCTCCTCAGACCTTTGAAAGCTTACAGGCAGAGACAGTTCTAGAGGATTTCAGATGGTTGCTTTTTTCTTTGTGTGATCATTTTTTGGATAGAAGGAGGCAGGGAGTGGGAATAATCTTTCTTAGGATAGCTTCTTTGTGCTGTTAACACTCTTATTCCAGGCTTGTTTTCATTGTGAGTTTCTGAGCATGCCATGATTAGTGCCTTTCAGTAAAGGTTTGATCTGTCCTCCCCAGACAGGCTTGGGAAAGTTTGCATAAACCTCCTTTGGCTGATTTGTCCTTTTCTGCTTCTTGTGTGTTGCCTCATATGCTGCTGGGGCTTGGTTCCACTGTTTTGGCCTGGAAGAGGATGCAGTCGGATGGCTCATTTGAAGACATAACTTGCAAGACCTGTGTGAGTCTCCATGAGGCTGTCCACACCATCGACTCAAAGGGGCTTGTAAGGAAATGCTCGGCTTTTTTTTTTTCCTCTCCACAGTATAGCTTGAGATGTAGCACAGGATCTTGGTTTGTTTGTCTTTGTACCTTAACATTTAAGGTTATTTTACTTATAAGCATGAAAGGTTGTTTTTAAATGTGTATATGATGTGAGATACTCCGCTGTGGCTACCTAGTGAAGTGCATTTTAGGAACCGGCTCAAGATCACTTGAAATACCTCTTTTTACAGACATCTTTCCTTACAGATGCTCACAGATAAATAAGTTGAAATGTGCACTGTGCATTTAAGAGGATTTTAATTTATCAAGCTGATGACAACTCATTTGTCATTTTAATAATTTGTTCATCAATTTCTCTAGCCTTATAATGAAGCTAGTAAATAATATTGGGGAAATTAATTTATGAGGTAACTGAGTGTGCAGGGTTTTTTCTTTTTCAGAGTTTCTGTTTTCTACCATCCATTTACTCATACGATCAAGAGCTTTGTAGCAGAATAAAAAACCCCTGAACTTCCCCATTAATCCAGTTTCTACTTTCATTTTTACTATGTTCTGTATGACTACTTCTGTACCTATTCATAGTCTTCAAGGGAAATTAAAATAAAACTTATTTTATTATTTGGTGTGTAAACTTCTTGAAGTGTTAAATCTTTCTTCTATCCTTCTGCTACAGAAGAACGTAAAACCTCAGCTTTTCTTGATGTGTATTGAGGTCAGGAGGAAAATGTGGTGCGCAAGCTGTTGTTTCCTTTACAAGTCACCTTTCAGTAGTGTGTGGAAATTAATCTGCTCTCACTTTGCAGTTCAGTGTATTAATTGCTGATATCAGTAGCTGCTATTTGTGCAGAAAGCTTGAAAAGCTGAAGAGCGATGGTCAGTGTTAGCTAGTGTGTGCTATGAAGCAAAAATAGGGAACATGTGGCTTGCATGCGGTATCACTACCTTTTGAAAAATGCGTTGAACAAATGCAGATGCAGAATGTGGTAAAATACTTTGTGGTAGTGCTTCTTGCTGTGTTCTGTACCTACCATCTTAAAATATCATATCCTTTTAAAGTTAATTTTGTTCAGGTGGGGTGGCTCTTCAGTGTTCAAAGTTGGTGATTCTTTGGCCTCAAAAGCAAAAGTGAAGCCTTGATATCTCAAGGGAAAGACCCTTTACAGCACTGCAACAGAGTGAGCAAATTCTAAGCATCCCCCAGACAATACCCAAA
Source organism: Phaethon lepturus (assembly GCF_000687285.1). Taxonomy (NCBI): domain Eukaryota; kingdom Metazoa; phylum Chordata; class Aves; order Phaethontiformes; family Phaethontidae; genus Phaethon; species Phaethon lepturus. Next base: position 3,187 of record NW_010548536.1, read on the forward strand.
GTTTGTGTGTAACTGTTCCGTGTTGCCTTTGCTCCCAGCCCCGGCAGCAGGAGTAAAGCTGCAGTACATTGTGCTAGAGCTATTCTTTACATTCCAGCATCCATGGGGAGCCAGGAGGACCAGGGCAGAAACTTGAATAGCCCCCACTTGCCCTGGCTGGGAAGGGATGGCTGGAAAACTTGAGGAGCCGCAAAGCAGATCTTCCCTCCTGTTAGAAGGGCAGGAATGGAGTCATCAAGGAACTGGTTTTAGGAGCAGACAGGAATGAAATGAAGTTCAGACTTAATTATTGAAGCTCTTCTTAACATTTGTTGATTTACAGTGCAAGTTTCCATTCCCGCAGCAAGGAATATGGCTTTCTTTTGGGCCGCTAGCCAGTAGGCAACTTTGTTTCTGAAGTGGGTGGCTAGCAGTCTTTCCGCAGACTCTTCAACTCACTTTTAAAAGAACAGTTTCTAGCCCTTGTGAGTACCGGTTGGAAACGCTAAAATAAGGATCAGCTGCTGCAGAGCTCAGAAAAGCTCTTTGTTAGACTGGATCTGCAGATGGACACTTTTACAGCACAGCGGTAGCCATTGGCTGCTTTTTTTCCACTACTACTTCTCAGAGTCCTATGAAATGAGAACAGTGTGAGCAGTGAAACGAGAACAGTGTGAGGGGGCATGTTGTTGACTTACCTGGAGCCTTAGCAGAGGTAGGCAGTGGAAATATGCATATGTAATGGACATTTAATAGTCAATACAAAATGTGTGTACATATAAAATACCCTGTGAAAGCATGGTATCATTTGTAAGAAAGGAATTAAAATTGTGGGTTTTGACACTATCTTTTTTTTCTTTTTTCCAATGCAATTGTTGGTTTATGTAGCTCCCTCCTGGGCAGCTAATTTTTGCAGGTGTGTTGCATTAACACAAGTTTTTTGGCTACATGATGACCTGTGGAAGAAACGATCTGTTTAGGGAAAGGAGCATACAAGCACCCTAGCATAGGGACAGGGGGGGAATGAACTTGTGAGTTTTCGGGCCTGCAGTGTGGAGAGAGGAAGATGCTTGCTCCTTAAGAGCTGTTGTTGCCAAATGAAACCACAACCTTATTAATCTTTTGGCAGTCAAAATAAATATTTCCTGTTTCTTTGGGGAAGAACCTGCCTGTCTACCTCCTCCACCAGTTCACGTCTGAGCACCCTGGAAACATTATCGCCTCTATTTTCACAATGCTTCAGGTAGTCTGAAGTCAATGTGTGGGATTGAGACCAGGAGGAGGGTTAGGGGTGTAGATGGGCGATATCCTGTAGGGCTTGTTTGAATGTAGCATTTGCACAAGATTAAATGGAGTCGTAATACTAAATCCACTTGATGAAGCACCAGAGCAAGTTAGGATTTGTCCATATTGGTGAATGTGTACAAGGCTTTCTAGCATGTGGTAGCTAGTCTTGATTGTGCCCCTTGTGTAGACAAGTTAGAGCGTCCTCATTTGGTTAGCTGGGAAAAGCCTGTTTTTTGCTGGAAACAGTTACGGGAAAACTACAGCTAGCTCTGCTTGCCCAAATGTTTTGCAATATTTAATGAGACATGACTTGCCGCAGCTGAGAATCTGGAAGGCTACATAAGCCTATCCTTCCCCCCACTCCCCCTCCCCCATTATAACCACCACATTATAACCACCCCTGGCAGTTTTAATTCCCTATTCTCAAAATGTCGAGGGCCTTAGGACTGTGTCTGAAAGCGCCCCATGGTTTAGCAGCTCTGATGTAGCAGCGCCAGTTCAGTCTCCTTTGGGTTTCCTGTCCTTTTTCTGCCCTGGTTCCCAAGCGTAGACATTGGCAGGTCCATAAAAGAATGCCAAAGGGAGTAGGCAGGGATGTTATCCTCCAACTGCTGTACTAAACAATTGTAGGTGCTGCAAGGGGAATGTGTGGACAAGGGGAATGAACCATGAAGTGTCTGCTGTGTGCTGTCCCGAAACAGCATCTCCCTCTGTGACTGCTGGAGACAGACAAGTGGGCTAGGTGGACATTGGTCTGACGCAGCAGAGTGTTTGTTGTGCTGGTGCTGTTCACTTTGTGTGGTGGAGCACAGGCCAGGTGTGTAAACTGGGTTTTCAGTAGCCAGATGGTTAAATACTGGTCAGTGTAAATACCGTTTGTACAGTTTCTCAAGATTGCCTTTTCTGGCAAAACATGTTAAGGAAATACTGTTACTTCATTTTCATTGGAGCAACTTGAATGGAATAGCTATCTTCATTCCTTCTTTCTTCGGTGCTAATGGCATACCATAATTTGTTTTCAGCTTGGGTCATTGGTTCTTAGATGGCTTAGCCTCAAACCTTAGGTTTTGTATTAGTTTAAAGATTCCTAAACTAAATTGAGAGTGTTGTTCAGAGCTTTTTGGAAAGAACAGTGAAGTGAAATAGAATATGCATCTCATTCTTCAGATGTCATAGAGAATATTTCCTATAATAAATACTGTCTAGTGTCAGAATGACTGTTTTTGAAACTGGGTGACTGAAGTCAGCTAACACTTTTATTTACGAAGTGACTGAAAAGGATATTTAAAATGTTTAACTCTGGGCAACTGTTTCGGGAAATTTGGACGCTTATATGTTTGTACAAGGCTTTTCAAAATTTTAGTACTTTTTTTTTAATAGCCAGAAGCTCATATAATATCTCTGCCCCGCAACTGTGTGACAAGCAGATATAATGAAACCAAGTTTCTGATATCTTTCGACATGTAGACTTTCTGATCTTTAATGAAGGATGAGCTTACAGGGTTTCTTTGTTCCACCCAGCTGCCTATTTATTTTTCCAAAACTTGCAGAGGTCTCAAACACATTGAGTTCCTAACCTCCTGTAGAATTTGACTGACATTAGCCAAAGGGGTTCAAAAGTTCTATACGGAAGGAAAGAAAGGGCATGCACGCATGCATACGGGCTATGATTGCATAAATCTCATTTCACGCTAAGAACGCATGCGATGTAACAGAACAAAAAGCCTTTTACTGTACTGCGTTTCATGCTCTAATGAAGTTCTGCATCGTCTGGGGCATGAATAGCAGTCTGATAGGACACGGTGATGCTGGAGGCTGAGCTGGGTTTGGTGTGGTCAGGGTAGCAAGGAAAGGATGTCAACAGGCAACACAGCAGGTCCTGCTTACAGTGTATCTTGCTCTAGAGGACATGCAGTTCTATGAAGCAAATATCAGGCTTCAAGTTTTATCCTTGCTGCAGCGTGGGCAAGTTTGGTTATGGAAGAGCAGATCTGTGCCACGAACGAAGTCCATCGCCTGCTGTGATTCACGGGAAGGTGAGCCCGGTCTTGCCTCAGGGTTTACTCTCTTATCTTCAGAGAGAGACATACACATACAGCCCTGGGCAAATCTGATGCTCAGCAAAGACTGGGTAGGGGAGGACAGCTAATCTGTTTAAAAATACTACGGTCAGGAAGAAACTTCTCTTCCTTTTGCAGCAGCATTTAGGGATTGTTGAAACTGAGAATCGAACAGCAAAAATAGACACTGTGTTTCACCTACAGCAAACCAGAGTTGGCTTAGGAAGTAACAAATGAAAATGATGGAGGGAGCAGAAGATGGATTTGCATCAGAAGGTGCTGTGAAGCCATCACTGCAGCAGGGACTGGGCTGCCTGTCTGGGGTCTACCCCCTGGCTCTCAGCTGGGCTCCTAGGCATTTTGGCTGCTACAGGGCAACTCCAGCAGCAGGGCTGTGAGACTGTGAAAGAGGATGTGTGGGTGGGCTGAAATGCACTTTTTAGTCCTCTCAGTTTCAGGGGTGACTGTCCTCTTCAAACCGCCCCCCCCAAAAACCCAAACAACAAACACCTCCACCCCTCCAAAAGAGTCATACATCAGTTTTCAGTTTTGGGGAGGAAATGGGTTGTGTTTAACCTTCAGTGAGGATTGAGGTCTGGAAGCCCTAAATGGGTGTCTCTGTGTAGCACTGAGGAAAGCATATAAACTTTCCCAACATTCCCTACTGGCTAATTTAGGCAGCTTTCCTTCCGGACAGATGGCCATTGAAGATTACCATCAGAGATAATTAGCTTTCCTTGTGTAGGTAAGGAAACTGAAGTGCATAATTCAGGGCTATGAACTCCACTATAGGATGAATAACCCCTAAAAGTTAGCACTGCAGTCCAGGCTGTTAATAGTGTCATTTTATAGCTCCATATACACAGAAATACCTATATGAACTTGTGCAAATTTTTCCGTAAGGAGCTGAGTTCACTTAAAACAGGTAATGGTTGCTCTGTGAAGAAGAATTCCAGTTATGGTTTTATGTCTTCTAGCCTGCTCCTTTGTCCTGGGTTTTTATTGTGAATTTGATTTTGGTTTTGTCTAAGGAAATTAATGATACTCTGAATACTGAAGTCAGATACACCTACATCTTTGTTCCCCTTGGGAAGCTTATTACCTTACAAATAAGGTAATACAAATCTTTTTTTTTTTTAAAACACATGTAGCCTTACTGGCAACCGTTCCTGTTCAGAAAAGATGTCAGGACTTTATGTGCTGCATTAAATGTTCTTCAAGACTACATTTTTCAGCTATGCCATGTATCTCATAGCTCCCAAAATCCTTGGGATAAGTACTGTTTGGATGTTGTATATGGTAGTTTTTCCTGTATTCACATTTAAGAAATGAAACAAAGCACTAAAAGCCCTTAGGGGATCAGATACAGGCTCTGCTGCAACTTGTACAACAGTTCTTTGTTAGCTCAAAGACACTTTATGTCCACAAAGCATTCTTACACTTATGAAGTTGTTCATTACCACTTTTCTTATGTTTTTTCTTTCTTGTTGTTAAATAATATTTTTTGAGCTTTAGTGCTAAGAAAACAAGCTACATATAAAGAAGGCTTTTGAAAACAGCCTTAATATTTACAATATTTGAGCTTTTGCAGTTTGGCACTGTTAGCTTGGGTTTAGCTTTCTTATAGTAGTTAGCAGTTAAGGTGGGTATTTGCATTAATTTTCAAGATCCAAAGGCAGTGTGGATGTATTCATTGCAGTGCTGAATTGAGAGTTCCGGAAATGTAAGGCATTAACGTTATCAGAGAAGCTGCTCAAACTGTTGGTGTTCTGTAGCTTTCTCCTGAGCTGGTAGGATTGCTGCCCTGGGAAACTTCCAAAACCTAGTAGTAGTGTGGGGTAAGTGCTACCACTTATCTCCATTTTCCTCCCTCCTTGGATTAATTTAGCTTTACACTTTTCACTGACTTGTTTTGCTGCATTCCTGAGAATCCCAGAGCTCTCCATTGGCACACATGCACCGCAGCAGGCTGACTTGCAGAATCTGCTGTTAGGGTAAATTCCATCTCAAACAGTTGGGGATTTTGGTTGTTTTTTGGTGTGTGGTGGGGTTTTTTTTTTGTTTGTGTCTGTCTTTTTTTTTTTTGAGTTGAGGGAAGATAGGGAGCAACACAGCAAAAATGAGCAAACACAGTATGGTTGGGGCTCTCACTACAGACATGCCTTGCATGTTATTTAAATGAAAGTTAAACTGTTCAGGTCTGTATGCTGGTAGGAGCATGTTCACACTTACTTGCTGGGCTTCTTAATGCACACAAACTTAATCATGACTGGGGCTTGCAAATGCTACTGTGAAAACTAGTCATATAAAAAGCATCTGTGTCTCTTTATGGACAGATTGACACCAGTGCAGATCAGGATTTACACTGTTGTGGCTAAGCAAGAAATTAGTCTCCTTTACTTGGGACTTACTGTTGATGTAGGTGGGGAGCACTTCATTCTCCAGGTGCAGGTAGTGAAGGTAGTGAATCAAGTAAATTAGTCCTCTCATATATATTTTTTTTTTTTTTAAAACACCACATTACTCCCTTTGCCATTGCCCTTGAGAGCCCTAATTTTGCTTGAGTGGGGGTTTTTTTTGTGATTTGTTTTAGCCTACCGTTGAGATTATGCTTTATTTTCCCCAAGATGACTGGTAGATTTAGTTTTGCAATTCACAGCCATTTTTGTGATAGCTGATGTTAAATCACTAGCTCCAAATCAGCCAGAGCTGGATGTTTTAGATATGCTAGGCATTATTAGAAGACAAAGTGTGCCTTGTTTTAAGGTGAGCTTAATGCTGGATGTGCATGTATAATACAGATAAAATTATCTGGTTGGACCTTTATTTAGATTGATCATGGTTTCTGGGGGGAACAAACAGGTGAGCTGATAACAGTAACTGAACTGTTTTTGAAACCTGACTGATTTGGCTATTTCCAGCCTTTTCTCCTTCTACTTTTTTTCCTCTCTGGGAAGCCTAAGAAGGGTTGTTTGGTTGACCTTGAGCGTCTGACTCGGCAGGCACTCCTGAGTAAAGAACAGTGGGTGTGAATGAGTGACTGATGTTGTTGTGGGGTGTATATCTTTCTATTAATGATTTTCTGTTTTCTCAAGCATTGCATAGTATGTCTCTGGCCTTTGCTGTTTAAAAGGAGGCAAAGAAGAAAACAACTCAAAACCGTGATGCTCTATTCCTTCAGGAATAGCAGCGCTCTCAAGTTGACAGCAACCTTTTTAGTTATGCAGGTCAAGGTATGAGGAGAAAATGACTTGAACTCTGACTCCCAGAAAATGTTGCATGGCTTGTTTATATTCCAGTTTTTCTGGAAGAAGAGCTGAAGGGAGAGGGGAAACATAGGGCAAGAAGAAACAGTGTCGTCACCACAGGATGCAGGAGGAGCTGCGTGGATTTATATAGCACCTGTTCTCTGTATTTTCTTCTATCATGTATTATACCAACACCTATGATGTGTAATATATAAATAGCAGCCTAGCTTAGGCTGGCTAAAGCTTTAAAGGTTAATCTGGCAGAGAGTACAACAGGGCTGGAAGAGATCTTTCAGCTAAGGCTGTGTTATTGAATTTGTGATGTTAATTTTTTTTTTACCTTTAAAAAAAAAAAGGTGTAGTTAGAGCTGGATTTGTGGTGTTTGCTTTGATTAAAGCTTTGGGAGTTGAGGAAGCAGAGGTGTCTGTGCTCACCCCATACCTGCTTTTGACCAAACTCAAGGTAGTTGTTTTTGTACTGCCCTGCAGCTCTATGGCTACTGGGCATGGCAGTAACTGCTGGTCTGTGTTCAAGTGCACTGCAGGAGGGAAGGAAAAAAAAAAAAGAATGTTGGGATGAGGCCTGTGGAGGGACAGGGAAGGGAAAGCATATGGAAATGTCTGTTCCCAACTTCTGTGCACTTTTGCATAAGTTGGCCACATCCTTCTGGTCCTCATCTTGGTGCACAAAAGCAGGCAAGAAGCTGAGGCTGTGAACTTGCTCTTATTTTTGATTGTAATTATAGGCAAGGTTTCTGGAAATCTGCAATGCTTGGAAAGCACCAGTTAGATGAGAATCCAGTAGTTGTTACTGTTGCCCTTCCCCTCGAAGCCACAAATTGGATTTGGATCTACCCAAGGCTGACTTTTAAACTCAAGTTAGTAGTGTTTAACTGTGCTACAAAAAGTATGTCCATTGCTGGAATGAGCCCCAAGCCATTTTGGAACATTAGGGAATATTATTTCCCCCTCCAAGATAGGAAACAATTAAAAACAACATTCACCAGCTGAGAAATATAAAACCACCTATCTCTTTTACACTTGCAGTTTTAATTTTGTGTCTATACCATGCAATGGAGCACGCTGTCACCTTGAGCTGGTGCCAGCGATCCATATTGCACTGTGATAATCTGAGCCAAAATATTAGCTCGGATCTCAAGGGCGGCATAATAATGCTGTCATAGCCCCAAGCTGGAGGTATCATGTTCTGCCTCTCAGCAGGGCTGATTAACTCGCCATCAGACTGAACACTGCTCCTATTTGAGGACCATTTCAGTGATACCAGCCTGTGCTCCATTGTATTTTGCTCATCAGGGTTTTCTGGCAGGATGCACTGGCCAATGCTTTGTACTCCCGTTTTTCATCCCTGGAGCTAGTAATTGGTGTCAGTATACGTGACATTAAATTTGGCATTGGCAGGCCCAAAAGTGCTATCTCCGTGAAACAATGCGCATCTTTGGTGGTACCTCTAAGAACAGGATCACAGCAGTCTTTTGCAGCCAGAAGGGGGACTGTTTCAGTAAGCTTTTAAAAGCTTGCGTTAACTTGACCTAGGCTTGTACACATGTCGTCTTGCTATCCAAGAAACAGTGGGAGTGCGTGCAACCTCTCTTTTTTTTCTCTGGCCTTTTCGTTTTTTTCTGTTCCTACCCCCACTGTGGGGCGCACATAAAAGCTCTTGGGTGCTCAGGCAGAGGGAGGGAAGAGTGAGAAAGGAGTTATACCACTGAACAGACAATATTGCCCTAGATAAATAGGAGGGAAGAACAAGAGAGTCTGAGTGTGGTGATAAGACTATAAGAGTGAGGACCTGCAGGCCTTTGGCAGATTTTGCCAGACTCTCCCCGCTGATAGAGTGTCTTCCTGGCATGCCTCCTGCATGTGAGTGGAAGACTACAACCCCTTGTTTCACGGATTTTGCCTGAAATCTTGAAGGGCTTAGGTTTGGCTAGAAGGAGCCACCATACCTGATTTCTTGCATTTAAATGTGGTAATGGGAATGAGGTGAGAGTGCGGGGCTGGAAATGAAGGTTTGGAGGGGTGTAGGTGCTGTGTTGCCTGTAATGCCCAAGACATAGAGGTAAATTATGCTTGTTCCCAGGCCTGCCCTGCAGCCTTCTGGAAGGGAGCTAACCTCCCTCTTCCACCAGCTGTCCTGTCTAGGTGTATTAGGATTGCAGGGGGTGAAAATACAATATATTTGACTGAACTCGGATTCTTTATCAATACCTTTTAGACGAAAGATATGCCTGCATGGGAAGTTTCTGAGTTAAGTAGGATTGGAGAGTCATGCAGGAGGGAAAGTGATGCAGAGATCTTGAAGATTTTGGACGGAAGCAAACTGAAATGGTGACTGTATATGAAAAATAGTGATTAAATTGCTTTTCCTCCTTGCTTGACCCAGCTGGCAGGCATGTTCTGGTGAGAAGCAAGATATTGGTGTCTGTACTTGAAAGACAAAAGTGGGATAAAATACTCATGAGTTGTCCACAAAATGATAAATGTATTGCTGTTTCTTGTGGTACAGAATAGGTTTCACCATTAGCAGGATGATGAAAGCAAGTGAGGTAAGCACTTAGGCCCTAAACCCAGTCTATTAACTCTTGCAGCCTGTCCTTAATTAGTGTGCAGCCGCACTAAAGGTCGAAGGTAGATACAGCTGTAGTCTACAGCGTGCCCCAGCAGATTAATGTCAGCAGAGGCTACATTTCTGGCTGTAGTAGCTGATAAACAACAAGGCTTGACTAAATCTACTAAACATCACTACTGCTGTGATACTAAATCTACTGGACGTCATTGCTTGCTGTTGAGTGCTTCCAGAAAAGACTATCTTGCTGTTTCTTTTCTGGCCTTCTGCAGTAGCTGGAGAAAGGGGATATGTTAGGGGAAACTTTGGAGACCTTCCTTAACAGACAGAAGCTGTGTATGGAGGAAGACCATCTTTTTTCAAAGTTATCAGGCTGCTGTGGAAGTAAATGGCTAGTTTTGGTGTGCTGTTGGAGGGGAAGAAGGCTCCAGTTTTCATAGTCAACAAACTCTACTGCTTTATCTCCCCTCATTGTTGAAAGAGATTAGGGCAGAAAGAGCCTGAAAACATCTTATCTTCCAGTGCAGGAGAAGTCATTAACTGCTGGTAAAAGACTGTACATGTGGTGTGATGGTGGAAGTCCCCAATGACATTTTGACACAGTAAAACCTTAGCTTTTTGGTGTCATGGTTTGTGCAGGCCTTCAGGAACAGGAGTAACTGCTTTGATTTTTCTGTGGGGCTGGGCAGGTTAGCAGGAATCTCTTACAATTAAGATGCTGTTAAAACTTCTGACTTCAAAACCAAGTTGCTGTTGTAGAAATGTAGTTCTAATGCAGGGTCACTTTGCTAGGATAATCAATATATCTACCTTCCTCATTTCAACGGAGTATTTCTGAGGACTTCCGTTTCTTTTTTTCTTTTCTAAATATTTCCTTTATTAGGAAACGGAGCATTGGAAATGATGAAAAAATGGAAGGGCTGTGTGAGGGAAGGTGCTAGACTGACTCAGCCTCTTCAGTACCTTTAAGGCTCTGCTGCAGTGCTATTACATTGTCCGCTACAGTGTTTCCTTCCAAGAGGGGGAGAATTAATGAACTATGCACATACCTGGAGCATGAACTGGAAGAGTTAATGATGAATGGTGTATGGATTTGGTGGGAGAAATACATAGGTACATGCCATAATGTGCTCACATTTTGGCAGCTTAACTAGAGACAAATCATGACATGAGAAAACTCCCTCCTTGGTCATCCTTCTGCTGCATAGTTGTTCCACCAGACATGCACTACATCCTGACCAAAAAGAAGCAAGTGCTGCAAGACTGGTGATCACAAGCAAGCCCACAAAATACTGACTACATCTTGAAAGTCCTGATGTTTCTTTTAAAACTTTATTAGGTTTTTATGTGCTTTTTTCCCCTGTCCCTTTAAATTTCAAGCTCCACTCAAAGCACACTTTCAAGCTCTTCCTCCCCCACAACTATAAGGGCTAGGAATTGGAGGTCTGAGTGCTGAAATTTTCATGCTGTCAGTTAATTACAGCAGCAAGAAGCTAAACTGTCACAAGGCTAGGTATGGAGCTAAGATTGTTTTAAGATGAGTAGTATTTAATTTAGTAGTAACCACTTTTTAGTTAAATATTTATTGACTATTTACTTTAGTGATAGTCAGAGGTGCTTTATAAAATAAGTGGGACAGGCAGAAAAGCCTCCTGCATTGTATTATCAACAACCTAATTTTAAGCAAGACCAAAAAAATGGTTTACAAGTGTTATGAAAAAAGGTGTGGTTGTGTAATTGCCTAGTCCAACAGCAGTAGTTTCCTGTGTGATTATTTTTTTCGGTGGCATGGCTACATCAACTTACGTGTAAGTTGAAAGATAAACAGAGGCTATAAGATAGTGGCTTCTATCAGATCCCACACTTACAGAAGTAGCAGAGTAAAGACTAATTGTAAGAAAAGATGCAGCTCTGACAAGGATATTGGTTTCCCACTTCTACGAAAGGAAGAAAAAATTAGACTCTGGGGGCTTATGTAGCTAATTTGTCATATACCCAAATGCAATTCTGTGGTGGATTGGTGGGAACTGGGCTGGACCCATCGATCCATAGGAGATGCAGGCTGATCTCTGAGATCTTTTAATACTGTAACAGACTCTGTCTTGTCTAATTCTGTAATTGTAGCTCTGCCTTGGCAGGGGTGGGAAGTTGAACAGCAGAAGTTAGCTTAGATTCCTATTTAAAAATGCTGGTGAATCTTTTTACAAGACTTATGCATCCCATTGCTTGCTTGCTTTCAGAAGATCGACCAGCTAACACGGTGAACGTCAGGCATTGGCCTGCTGGGTTCCTCTCCCCTTTCATTGTGTGTGCGTCACTGTAGGCTTTTTCGAAAGAAGAAGGAATGGAATAGTTAAGTTCCAGCTTTGTCCTCCTTGTTTTGCTTAGCCCTGACCTACCTTGACCTAAGGGCACCATGACCTCTGTCAGTCAGTTTGATCAGCTTAAGTGAAGATGCTGGGTCTTGTGATAAATAAGCTGGAATGTGACTGTCATTTTACATCTGAACGATGTCTTCTCAATTGCCTGTTTTCTTGCACCTCTGACTATGGGAATTTTCTAGTGCAATATATGCATTGTAGGAGTTTGTTGTCCTTTGATTAACTTTCTATAACACTCAGCTATTTTAAAATAGGGAGAGCTGGAAAATGCTGTCACCATTAAAAATACACCCAGAATAATTTCTTCCATAAACAAGGCAATGGTTCTGTTGACTAAATCAGGTTAAGAAAGTCTTTACTGAAACAACCGTCTGTCTTGGCTGTGGAACTTTCTCTTCAAAGCACTGAATGAAGCCCAGCACTGGGGGATGGGATTGTGAGAAGACACTTGTATAATTAAAGATCATTTTATCTTCCTAAGAGCTGAGTTAGGTACACCTTTAACGATGCCACATCTCATGTGTGTGCCAGGCTGAATGTCCTACATAAGATGCTGAAAGTCATCACAGATTCCTTAGGATCCTGTTTGAAGAATGATGTTGTGTTATATTCTCTTGTTTTAATGATTTTTTTGCAGGCTGTATGAATATCTTTGTAAATAGTTTACAAACAGAACTTTTTTTTTCTCTGTGAATAACAGTGTTATGAATAATACTTTTGTTTTTAAAAGACCCTGTTATGGGCAGCTTTGCCTTGTCTGTTTTGTAACTTGGTCTGACTCTTCAGCAAGCTTTTTGTTTACATTGAAGTCAGCAAAATCAGCAATTTAATCAGTTGTTAATTTAGCAACTTTATCTGAAGAGCTGGTTCATTATGCTTAACTGAAATTTGCATTGATTGAATTAGGGAATAAAAAGTAAACAGTCATTTCCACTTTGGTGGGATATTTTAGCAAACTTTTGCAAAACACAAGGGGGTAAAAATGCTGCCGGTGAAAGGAAGAACCCAGGGAGCACAGTATCTTTTTCAAGTAAATGACTCAATTGCTGTTAATGACACTTGACTGAACGCAGTAGGTGAGTTTTCTTCAAGTGTTCTTGCAGTTTTAGGGAAATACTCATAGAAAATTATGCTAAAAACTCAGGGTTTGCTCCAGAAGTTGAGAATGTAAAAAAAAAAAAAAAAAAAAAAAAAGATGCAGCGACTTTTCAGGAAGAGTCAAGAGAGTTGGAGCTGTGAGGGAGGCAGTGTTACTTCCCAAGAAGGGCTGAAAGGTTGAAATTGCAACAGCTGCAGCCTGTGAGCGTTTCACCCAGAATAGAGCTGGACAGTCTGGAGGATATACTTCAGGTTGATAGATTATAGCTTGCCATAATTGCCGTTGCATGGATAGATTATAGCTTGCCATAATTGCCGTTGCATGGCTTTGTTACTGGTAGATGCTGTTATAAAATCCCATCTCTGACCCTACAGTTAAACGCCTGTGAAGGATATGGGAGGTGGGAGGGGATAAATAAGGAAGCGGTGGCTTGTCGCACTCAAGTCATTGTAGCAAATGGTTCACTGTTAGGTATTTCTTCAGAGGTGAAACTACGTGGGTGGCAGTAGTTTGCTTCTCAATCTCTAATAACGGAATGCTGTGCTCCAGTAGTTTCTTGGCCTTTACTGGGAAGTATGATGTTAAGATGTTAGTAGTGTAAAGCATATTGCTATAAATCAGTTGGACTGTATCTACCTTGAGTTTTATTGCCTTAGGACTGTTTAACACAGGTTTAAAATAACAGCAACTTTAAATACTCTAAAAAGCAACATGGAATATAAAAAAAGAAGAAAAGGGAAAAAAAAAAGGGAGGGGAAAAACCCAAACCATAAAGCTAAAGGCTCTGCTCCTGGAAAATGCAGCAGTGTATTTGGATATGGCTTGTTTTTGCTGGACAGCTGTTTGTTACCTTCACTTTAAACCACAGATATGTAAGTAGGTGTTTATGCATTGTGTACATTGAACCTGCTTACCATGACAGGGGGAGAATGAAAATAATAGGGTATCAGTGAAGTTATCAGTACAGGCTGGGAGAGGAAGGGATCGAGAGCAGCAGGTCCTTTCTGTTGAGAAGGACTTGGGGGAACTGGTGGATGAAAAGCTGGACATGAGCCGGCAATGTGCGCTCGCAGCCCAGAAGGCCAACCGTATCCTGGGCTGCATTCGAAGAAGCGTGGCCAGCAGGTTGAGGGAGGTGATTCTGCCCCTCCGCTCTGGTGAGACCCCACTGGAGTCCTGTGTCCAGCTCTGGAGCCTACAGCCCAGGACAAACATGGACCTGTTGGAGCAGGTCCAGAGGAGGGCCACCAAAATGATCAGAAGGATGGAACACCTCTGCTATGAAGAAATGCTAAGACAGCTGGGGTTCTTCAGCCTGGAGAAGAGAAGGCTTTTGGGAGATGTTACTGCAACCTTCCAGTACTTAAAGAGGGCTTATAGGAAAGATGGGGACAGAGTTTTTAGCAGGGCCTGTTGCAATAGGACAAGGGATGATGGTTGTAAACTAAAAGAGGGCAGATTTAGACTAGATGTGAGGAAGAAGTGTTTCAGAATGAGGGTGGTGAAACCCTGGCACAGGTTGCCCAGAGAGGTGGTAGATGCCCCATCCCTGGAGACATTCCAGGTCAGGTTGGACGGGGCTCTGAGCAGCCTGGTCTAGTTGAAGATGTCCCTGCTCATTGCAGGGGGCTTGGACTAAAGACCTTTAAAGGACCCTTCTAACCCAAAGATTCCATGATTCTATAATATGGCTCTTGATGAAATTTCCACAGTAATTTGTGGCCAGAATGGCTATTTTTGACTTTCAGAAGATTAAGTAACAACAGTTCATTCATAGCTACTGAAAGAGCAGCTCAGTGTGTTAGATGTGAGCAGTGCAGGACTTGCTTTTCCCCCGGCATGTCTTGGGAGCTTCTAATATTTCTCAGGTTTTCTTTTACTAGACTGTGTAATGAGGTTAAAACTCTTTGAAAAATGAACACTTTCTCCGCTATTTCTCCATCACTTAGGACTCAATCTGTGGAACTTACTAACTTTGGCAATGTGTGAAAATAGCATTTTTCTGTCACTTGAGCAATGAAATCTGGCCTGTGTCAGAAGGTGGAGACTGTGCAGGACATGAGGACATAAGCAGGCAGCTTCAATGCAGCTTTAAATGTCCAAACCCAGACTTTAAGGATATTCAGTGATCCTAAAAAAGCCAGTAGCAATGTGTGGCAGCTCATACCCTGTTCTGCTTCATCGGCAGCAGCCTATCCGCCTCCTGCAAAGTGCCAATGCTTGTTTAACTGTGTAATTATGGAAACTGATAGTGGGTGGTGCAAGAAAGAGAAGCGCAGGTACCTGTAAAGGTCACCTTCTGACCCAAGAGGACAGTTTCTTTGGGCTGTCTGTGGACAGAAAGGAGCTCCTATTCTGACATGCTTCTGGAGGAGCCCATCTTCCTCATGTGTCTTCAGGGACAACCTAGAGTGAGCCACTCTAAATGCTTCTGTTTTACTGTGCAGAGTATGCATGTGTGGTAGGTGCAGAGCAGTGTTCAACTCCTGTCACTGGGACTCTGTGTGAGAAATAAACCAGAGTGATCTCCCATCAAGTTTGTGGTGGTGTAGAATGGCTGTAATAATGATGATTTTCCTTTCATAGGTTTCAGGATGCTTTATAAAAGTTCATTTCAATAGCATAACTTGAACTTAAATTTCTTGTTTTGTTTTCTTTGTTTTTTCTTACATTTCAGGTCTACCAGTCATGAAACGAATTCTTCTGTTTTTTATCCTGGCTGCTGCTGTTATGTATGGTATACTGCATGGAAATCTGTGGAGAAATAACCTCTACTGGTATGGTGATGTTTTGTTCACTTATAGTGCAGGCACCCTCATGGCTATGTGAGAGATATGGCTGTGAGTTGCTGTGCCGCTGAACAACTGTTCACTAGTAATCAACAGAAGTGATTGCTACTTTGTGTGTTTTGTGGTTGTGTTTAGTGTGTGTATTTGGTTTTGGGTTTTTTTGTACGGTGAGGGAATGAATGATCATTCTGTCCTGTCGCCCCTTGCCTCGTGTCACGTTTAAACCTAGTAGTTGATTTGAGCCTAGTTGTATGGAGAGGTCAGGACCTCAGAGATACGGAGCCCCTCTGTGTTTCACGAAAATAGGTGTTCAGGTGAGGAGTGATCTTATTTATGTGTGTTGTGTCCCTGTTGCACCTCACTCCACGTGTTTAGTGTTACCTTGTTCCTTTAGGTGTCTGATAAATGATGATGGGAGAGACCTACTCCACACACGGGAATAACTGCAGGTGTAATGGGCACCTTTTGAAAAGCTAAAATTTGTTGAGTCCCAGCGGCAACCTTGTGCGAAGTGAGCCTTCACTGTCTCCAGGATGCACTGCACAGGTGGCTTGCAACCTAAAATTCAGGGTCCTTATCGAAGAAGTTGAGTTTCCATTGGCCTTCGCACAGCTGTTACAGGGACTGACCAGTGTGTTTGTGTTATGTAGATAATCATGATAGCTTTTAAAAGTAGTGATTGATGTGCTTCTATTTGTCTTGTGTATAGCATGCAATTGATATGAATGGCTTTCTGTTGTGATTTCCGTTTATAGCAACCCACAGTGTTATGACATTTCCCTGTTTGCAGGATTAGCTTTTATGGACAGAATTCCGCTGTGAGGGCTTCTCCTTCCTATGAGACTAGTGGAGTTACCCAGTAAGTTCAGCAGTTAATTTTTTTTGTGGTGGGTGGGGTTTTTTTGGGTGGTTGGTTTTTGAGTAGGTGAGAGGGATTGAGACTAAAATCTATAGCCTTTGTCCATAGGCTCCCTGTGAAATTGGTTATTGTACAGCTGTGTCCATTGACTGTTTCTGTTATGAACACAATTGTAACGCGTCTGGCAGAAGGAATTTGTCTGTGTCATGTTTCCAGTGTTTGGTTAATATTTATGGCCACTTACGGTGACTGTCTGTAACAAGCAATGAATTGTTGGAAAGACATTTGTTTACAACTTCCAAATTTCTGCAATTCTGAGTTATATCTGAATAAAATTAGCACCCTCAGTGAGGATGACTTTTTGTGCTTAAAATTTAATAAATGGCAGCTGTGGTTCACTTGTGATGTGCAAGTGCGTGCATAAGCAGATCTTGTGCTAGTAAATTCCTCGGTTAGGTTTGTGGGACTAATGAGTGCTTATGCTAAAACTTAAAAGCAGGTCTCTTCTCTCTGAAGCTGTCCTGCAGAATGCTGTCTGAGAGGCTGATGCTGGAAAGCAGCGAGCTGGCCAGCTGATATATTTCACAGGGTGCTTTCTCAGTGTCAGTATTCACATGACAACTTGAGGTTACCAAAAGCAATTAACCTTAATGGTCTGTTTGGCTTGTGGTTCTACTGTGGTGGTTTCATCCTTCTGTTTTTAATGCAGCCTAGATGCACATGTCGCTCGCACTGAACTTCACCTTCACTTCTGGGCTTCATGTTTGTTATTAATTGGGCTAAATTACCAAGGTGGGAATGTGCTTAGAAGTGTCTTAGCCTTGTTATGAGAGGAATGACTTATCCCCAAAGAATCTTGTTTTCCTGGAAATACCCTATGTGGTGCTGTCTATTACCCTCTCCAAGCAAGACTCCCCCTTCTTCTCTGAGTAGCACTGGTGATGCTATCTGGTTTGGCTGGGTGTCCTGCTTCTCTGCAGGTGGGCCAGAGATCTCACCTCTGGTTATGGCTGCTTTGATAATTGCTGAGCAAGGGCGGTTGTAGACCCATTGGAGCAGCACTGTGAGAGAAAAGCCCTTGAGAAAGATCCGTTTTTATAATACAGCGGTAATCATGAAAATTTGGTGTGGTGTTAACTCAGTAATCAGCTTTTACTTAATTTGGCTTGCCCAAATTTCCCTGCCTTGTTGCTGCTACCCATTCCTGTTCTTGCTATTTCTTTGAAATTCTTCTTTTGCAGGCTGCCACCTACGGCTGCGGAAAGAAGAAACACTCTGGACACCTGTCTCCTGAAACCAGCATTTGAATCTTTGCTGGGGTGAGTCTTCTGTGGGAAGCAGGGTGGGGAGGAGGATAGGCTGTGCTGATTGAGGTAGAAATGGACTATTTACATATTCTGGACCATTTCACATTTTGATTCGCCTCTGGAAGTACAGCTTTTGGGCTTGTGTTCATTGCTGCTTTTCCTGGTTGTGGCAACACAAATTGTTTAGCTTGCCACTGATCAGCATCTCAGCTGATCATACAACTAGCTCAATGTGCTGGTGTATGTACTGAATAAATACTTCCTTTTCAGATATTGTTGCTAGTAACAGTGAAACTATTTTAATGATTGAAATACAAGCTGTAATTTTATTTTTCCCATGCTTTCCCTGTAAAAGAAGCCCTCATGTCCAAGACTGAAACTCAGTTGTTTTGCTATTGAGAACCTGGACTTAAAAGATTAAGATTTTTTTGGTAGCTAAGTATTTCTGTAGCAGCTCGGGACCAGAGAAGTTTTGAAAATATCTTCAAGTTATTTGGAAAGAGGAGTATGAAATGTGCAAAAATTCATCCAGTCTTTAATGATGTAAGACTCTTCCCCTTCAATGGAATTTTAATTTTAGTGGAGTTTAATTTTAATGAAATTTGGGGTTATTTATGATTTTGTTCCTCTGATAGTATTGTTGAATTGTCTGTAGGCATCCTCCACTTTAAGGTACTCATAGGAAGCTTCATTTGTAAAGAAGCAGTTGGATGAAAAAAGAGCTTCAACCCAAAACAAAGGAGGTGTCTGGTCACAAAAGTGCATCCAAGATGTTTGTGAAGAAATACTGAGAGTTTTTGTTATTAGAAGTCCAAGAGAAGTCCAAGTCTTCAATGAGAGAGATCAAGGAAGTTCTACAGGATGAGAAACAGACAGGCTATGTTGTTGGCTTTGTTTTACCTAAGCAAACATTGAGTACATCCCTGAGAAAGCTTGGGAAGATGTTTAGACCAAGTCCTAGCTGATCGAGTCTTAAAGCTCCAAGCAAAGAAACCATTGCTTTTTTTTTTTTTGGTCCTTTTTGTGTACAAGAAAACATGTCTTTAATTCAGTGCTGCTATTTTAAAGAACATGGAAGGATCTCAACTTTGTCCTCCCCAAAGCAGTCCTGTAGTCTTTGAGTTCTAGTTAGCTGCCTGGCCCAGAGAGGTGGTCCTAGATCCCTTGCCCCCAGAGTGTGCCCAGGCTGTCTCTGTCAGGCACAGCAGGATAGCTCTCGTGGTGAGCAAGGGGGCATGGGTGGACTTGGAGATGCACAGCGAGAAGGTAGATGCAGAGCTAGGCCAAAGTCTCTTGCATGTTTCTGTAGCTCCTTTACAGGGCTAGTTTGTGTGAGCTGAAGATCTGGTCAGTGCACTTCGGTAATAGCCTGGGGAGGTTGAAAGGATTTCTAACCTGGCAGAATTATTTATGGGAAAGGAACCAGAGCTAGAAGAACTAGAATTAAGAATCTCTTTGCAGTAGGTAAATTATTTATTGTGTCTAAGCTTACCAGCTGTTTCTGGATGGCAAGGCAGGTTATTAATTTAATATGGGTGTTTAGTGCATGATGCCTGAAAGTTAGCTGATCTTGCTTAGTTAACCTATGGCCCAGTTCTTGGTGTGTGGGCTGTGGTGTTTTGTTGTTTGTTTCATTTCGTTTTGTTTTCTTTTTACTGTTAGGATCTTCTGAATACATAGAGCTTAGAGTGAAATACTTGATTTGTGAAACTGAGAGAGGGGTTTTTTTTTTAACAGCTATTAATATTAATGGAGAAACAAGTCCTGTGCTGGCAGTGGGTAATTATTATCAACACTAGGTTTTTTTCACTGTGACTGTGACCTTCTGTGTTAATATTTCAGTATAAGACCTGTTACGCAGGATCCCAGAAAGTCAGCTGGTTCAGTGAGTGTGTGTCACCTCCAAGGTGAAGCCAAGGGCATGGTAGCATGTGACAGGATTGGGTCTACTCTTCATTCATTTAGCTTGACTTGTCAGATATGGTAATAAGAGTCCTTTCCCTGCTATGAGAGAACCCTTGTCTGTGCTTCCTGTCTTCTGAAGGAAGAAGTGACCCATTCTTTCTATCTTGATGCTTGTAAGGTGTGACTCTGTCATGTTCCAGTTTGCAGGAGGAATGTGCTTTTTGAGGCAAACCTCCTTGTGATCACCACATGGCATGCTTCTTATCGCAGGGTGGCCCTGGCACATGTGCACTGGGTTCCTTTCACACATCTGACTTCTGGCTAAGCCAGAAGGTGCGCTGGTGCGCTGCAGGAGCATACCTGGTGCGCTGGAGCTGCGAAAGGGTGTTCAATCTGTGGGACCCTACTAGAATGAGTCGAGAGTAAAATAAACCCGAGATGCGTAATGTGAACACGAGAACTCCATGATTTCTTCCTGTATAGTTATACCCTTGTTGCCCCAAACTACTTACTAATGTCAATACAGCCATAAAGTGCCAGCCGCTTGTTTGGAATGGGGCTTCATCTCAAATAAGCTCATGTCTTCAGGAGATGGTATTTTCACGTTAAAACACTTGTTTCAAATCCCATTCTTGTTTGTTAAATTGCCATATATAATAATAACAACTCTTAATTTTCCTTCCTGCCTCTCTTACATACTTTTCAAACTTGAAGTTATTTATTGTCTTCCTGGGTTACGTATTCTCTTAAATATGCTGTCTCATGGTATAAGCTTTCAGTCATGCAATTTTAATGACTCAGTATGACTTATACTAGCAGAGAACTAATTTTATCTCATTCTTTACCTATATTTTCCATTATAAAATCTACCCCTTTTCTGTCACTTGCTTTCTTTCCCTGTGTTCATGAGTTTTCTTCTTTTAAAAATTGATAATACTTGAAGTATGATAAAGAAAGCTTTTTAAAAAAAGTGATTTAATAAATTATTGGTTTATTCAAATACATCATGTGGATATTTGAAACTTCTTACTTTTTCCCTTCATTAGTGCTGACAAAATATACCCGTTCCTGTGTGCTAATGACTTTATCAGAGTGGCGGAGTTCCACGGGAGCGATAAGTTTGAGTTACCTTACGGAATAAAGAGAGCAGGTTTGTGTTCCCCCTGTACCTTGTTTTCAAACAGAAATACCTAAATGGCGTGTACGACCACCTGAATCTCTGGTCCTGGTCTTTCCTATTCACTGATGCCAATCCTTTTGGGCATATCTAACAGTGGCTTAATGGTTTCGTTTAGTCCCTCTGACCTGGCACCTTCCTGTTTTTAACAAATAAAACACGATGTTGGGGTTGTACCTCTTAGTAGAGAAGCTCTGAAAAGGTGGGAGTGAGGAATAGTGGAGCTTATTCAGCTTCCTTTCATTTGAGTGTGGGCTGGAGTGCTGTAGGTATTTAGCTAGTGCTTGGCTAGGTGAAATACTAGCTGGGTCAGTGTGATGGGGTTCGATCAACACGCCTAAGCCGATCGGGATCCAGAGTCCTACTGAGGCAGAAGTCCCCAGGTTGGGGCAGTTAGAGCAGCAAAATTTCCCTTTTACTGGGCTAGCTTCTCCCACCGGGGGAGGTGTCACTGAGGCTGCAGGGGGTATTCCTGCCATGGCATGGCTGCTGTACCCATGCAAAGTGTTTGCCTGCTGCCCGCATTGGTCAGGGCAGAGTAGAGAGGGCCAGAGACCCTAAAGGTCTTGGTCGCCCTTTTGGAAAGGGCTGTAAAGTCTCAGAGTTTTTAACACTGAACAGTGCACCTTCCTAGTACCCTGTGGATTTGGGCTTTAGACTTTCGATTTGCGCTCCATCAGTGTAACAAGGATGGTGCATTTTCCCACATCTCTGAGGTTGCGGTGAGGAAAAGTATGTTTGGGAATGAGTTGAGGCCCCGTCTCAGAGGCACGCTGAGCGTCCAGCAGGCTCCTGCCTGCTGGGGGAGAGCTGGGACGGTGCCTCTGCCCAGCTTTGCCAGTGAGCACAGGCTGGTTTGATGTCTTCTCCCAAGGCACATAATGCTGTTGCTCTCTCTGGCTGTGCAGCCCCCGCTGGGTCAAGGCTGCTTCAGCTGAAGGTGGGGAGAAGAAAAAAGGTCAGTTAGGATGCAGGTCTTGGATACTCTAATGACACTTATTTACTGTAACAAAAGTTTTTTTTGATACAAATCCTGTACTGTTTTCCATCAGGGGAGTGTTGGGGCAGGAGAAGCTTCCCAGAGAGGAGCTCGGATAAACCTTAATTTTTTTGGCATCATTGATTGACCTGTGGCCCTAAATTACAAGCGTTCTTGGTTTTTATGCAGAGCGCGTAAAAACTACTGTGTCTGAAAATGCTCTAGGCAGGGTGGTATGCTTATTTTTATATTGGAAAGCACTGAACATTTTCATTAATACTCTTTTGTATTTGCTTTCTAGAGCAATTTTTTCGTTTAGCCCTTTCAAGAGTGCAGAACTGTGGGCTTTCCAATGAAGGTGACAGGTGAGGTCATTTATTTGCTACTGTTTCTTTTCATTGCATTTTTAATATTTAATATTTATCTGAAAATGAATGTCAGTGGTGTTATCCTGTAATGGATCAAGTTAGCCAGGATGTGGATTTGACTGACAGTGTCCAAGCAATATATAACTGACTCAAAAATTGAAGTAAGTTTGGTTTTAAACATACAGAGCACCAGCATTCAAGAGTAATTTTTCTGTGAGGGAGCTTGAACTTACAGTTTTCTTTTTATAAGTGTGTTAGAAATTTGCTAACTGAATGAAGTCCCATCTTCCTGTAGTATCTTTTCATACCTGAGGGAAGTGAAACCACCCTTTAGAAACTGAATGGGATCTCCTCTTTCAAAGTCAGTATTAGTGTAAGCTAGAGAATGTTTGAGATAAGCAGACGCAAATCAATGACTCTTTCTACGCAAAAGAAATCTTACGCATATCCCTGTGCCACTGCATCCGCTGGACTGCTGCACACCCTTGTTTGTATGTGTGCTCAGCTTCCTTTTCCAGTGAATGGGGGAGATTGTAAGCAGCCAGCCAAGGCTGTTCCTGGCATTTTGGGAATAACCAGGGTGTGGCACGGAGTGGAGCATGCCTTAGATAACTCGCTTCCCATGCATGAGATTAAAACTCTGGGTTAGAAGCCAATTCTGCCAGGATTTTTTTTGTTTGGTTTTGCGGGGTCTGTCTGTGTGTGTGTGTGTCTAGCAAACAGGCTGACAACCTGCCATATATCATGTTAATATGTAGACTTCTTAATAGAGTTGAATGCAAATAGTGCTGAGGTTGGCTGTACTTGGTTTTGTTTTTTAAACAAGGAGATCAAACAGAAGATTGTTGCTTCAGGCCAAATGCCAGGATCACATTTTAATTAAACTTGCGTGGAATATGAACAAATAATTGATGTTCAAGCCTAAGAATTATCTTGTTTTAATACTCAGTTTTCTTTTTTTTCACCTGCTGTACTTCTTCCTTTCCCTGTGTTTAGTATCTATTTCTAGGATGTTCAGGTTTACTCTTAAGGTGATAGAAAATGGGGGGGTTTCATTTTTTTTTCCTCTCCCATCAGGAGTGTGATAATTGGGGAAATTTATACTGAATTGGCTGACAAAGGCTAGTCTTTTGTCTGGAGTTTGAAGGAGAATGCCAAATGTTGTATTAGAAATTTCCTGAAATCACAAGTTCAGCACTATAGTCGTTTTGGCTGTGAAGTAGAAACACTTGCAGTACAGCATAGTACCTTTTAAATGGAAGTGTCTGTCCTGTAGATCAAAAGTAAGGTAATTGGTATTTAACCTTTGAATATAGGTTGTCTGAGATATAGGTATGTTTAGTGGTTCTGGGAGATATGCTTCATTTTAATAAAAGTAATATACTTCAGTAGTACTGAAGCAAAATGAGAACTATTACTATTTACTAGGGAGTAATATAAACAAATCAAATGTACAATGACTTCATAAAATATATTCTTTCTGGATCCATTGGATTTTGTGTATAGTACTGTTAAGGCATGAATCACTGTAGAAGGGAAGAGCTTTTATATATACATTTAACGGAGATACAGTGGCTTTTAAAAGTGAAACACTCTGGGAACTAATCCTAACAATGTCCTCCAGTAATACAGAATTATTAGGCAGCTTTGTAATGCTGCTGCCTAATTCAGCCTTCTTGGCAGAAGGCAAACTGAATTTCCCTGTCAAGTTTTCTTGAGGCAAAGTGGAAGAACCTGCTATAAAGTATTTTAAGAAGTATTAGGCTATATGAGCACCAAATCTATGGTATTTGTTGTTGGTTGACACCAAATTGCTGTCTTTGTGTGTGACTTAACTCACTATGTACAGTTTTACCTACAAAGGGTTTTTTTCCAAACAATGTCTTTTTCCAAACTTAAGTGGAATTCTCACTGGGTAAAGGTCTAGTTCTCCAAAACATTTTGGAACTGAACAGTGTCACAAACTTCAGTGGAATAGCCCATAGGAGAAGGATTTTCCAGGCTAGGGGTGTATTCACAGAGTCACCTCTGAACACCTGCTCTACCCATTTCATCATAATTACTCACTGGACACTCTCAGGACTCTAATCTCAACAGCAGTAAATTCTTACAAATGCATTTACACAGTCCTGAGTCAACAAAATGTGGCCTCTGCATCCTCCTTTTACCAAATAACCTCAAAGGAAATTGCATTCCTCAACTGACTACGGGGGTGTGTGTTAAAGGAGTTGAGTTTGAGATGTTCTTTTTCCTTTTCCACAGAAACAGTATTTCAGTGGAATGTGGAGGATGCAAGCCTTTTGACCTTTAAAGGCTACATTTCCATTTAACAATGGTTTTCTTTTTTAGCCTAGGAAAATGTTTCCTATAGCATTTCACCATATAAACAAAATATGTAAACTAATGCCTGATCTTGAGATTAAGAGGCTCTTGTACACCACATGAACAAGGCAATGGTCTGAGTGACTAAGGGATTGCACTTAGGTGTTAAGAGATCTGCTTAGAGTATAAATGGATCCTGATGCAAGTCGCACGGTAACCAATCTCCAACATCTAAATGCAATCCCTTTAGTCACTCAGACCATTGCTATGGCAATTGTTATAGCTGAGGTCTTAATATTTTTCACTTTCATCAGTATTGTGCTGGTGGCTGTAAGCTGGACCTCTAGATATTTAGTCTATTTCACTTGTAGCATACCTGATGATGTTGGACATCTGAATTTATTTCTTGCCAATTTATTGACTTGGAGAAAAGGTGAGGGTTACTCACCCTTTGGAGTGATTGTTTGGGTTTTCTTAATATTGAAAAAGTTATGAAAAAGGAAACTTTTTTCTACTGTGGACATAGACCTATGGCTGTAACTGGAGACACTTGAATACTGGGGGGCAGTGGGAGCTAAGGGGAGGAGACAATTCGGAAATAGCACATTTGTGCCAGACTTCCTGTTTGATCTGGCCCGCTTCAACTTCCTGAGCTTGACAGAGATTAAAAGCTGGTCTTTCTGATTTGTTTGACTGTATTCATGACTATATTAATGTACAGTTCCTCAGGAGTATGTGATCTGCTTGTTGACTTTATCTGTTTCAAAAGTTCACATGCCAATGTTAGATGCTTCATTCGTTATTTGAAGGTAGCTGATAACTTTGAGTATGCATGTTAAGAGCACTGGAGTTTGAAAGCTTAATCAAACTTCAAATTTCACTCAGTTTTCCATACAAGTAGTATTAGTCAGTTCTTGGCCGCTAACAAGATCTGGTCTGCGTTTGTCAGTAAGAGGGAAGAGTTAGGATTTCATTTGAGAGCAGCTACCCAGCATCTGTAACTGCGCAAACCTCAGTTGCCCAGCTCTAAAGTCATGTTTTCACCCTCCCTGCCCAGAATGTGTCCTGCTACATCACAACTGCACAGTGCAGAGAGGGGAAACCAAAAAGCTCTTCTGTTTTATACCGGAGTGGAAGGCATTATTTCAATAGCTAGGGATTCACATAGCGAAGAAGCTTCTTAAATCATACCCTCTGCCAAAAGTTAGAAGATATGTAATAAGGAATCTCTTCAAGTTCATCTAAAGGGACAGAACAAGCGTTGCCTTCTCAAAGTAACTTTTTGGCTGCTTATCAGGGTCAGAACATTACAAATCACTCGTAATGGACTTGACATTGTTTTTGAGAATTCACACCATGTAGAGTATAAAGTATCTTTCTTATAAAAGAAAATATTCAGCAAGATTAGGAGCAATTTTTCTGGCTTCTTATTACCTTTTTATTTACTCACCTGAAGATGAGTTCATGCATGGTGTTCTCAGTCACTGCCAAACCATGGTGTCCACCAAGCACTGGGGATGGATGCTCTAGTCAGGAGGTACCACAGGATTTGGAGTATGAGTAGCAGTTTAGGATTTGCATTGTGGTGATGAGGTTTGTACCTCAGTTACCCAGCTGTGGCCACATAACTTTTGGCGATGCTCAATTCAGAGGTTTGAGATGATTGAACTTTCAGTGATTTACAGAGGCATGCTGTAAATGACAGGGAAACGTGATGCAACCATACGCTAATTCTGCGCTTTTCCCCTTCTCCCTCATTCCACCTTCATCACTTACCGATCATGTTTTTTGTCCAGTTTTCTTTTTTCCTTCCTGTTTCTTCTCACTGTAGCCCAGGATCTTGCTTGAGCTCTATGATATAGCTGCAAGTAACAAAGCGTAATTCAGGAAAAGGGTAACTTCTGCTCCCTTCCTCCCACTGTAAACTTTGCAAGATGGACTATGTTCATCAGCCTGCTTTCTCAGGATATCTCAAAACTAGATTGAAAAACTAATTTGAAAATGAATGGGTTGAAGCAGTCCTGCAGTAAGGAGGGGAGGGTTTTGTGGGTGTGGAGGGAATGGGCATACTGAGGACAGGCTGGTGCAACGGCTTTTCACCCCTCTGATTTCCGAAGTGCTGAGCCACGTGGACTTGTGGCATTAGCTGGAAATCTTTTTATGAATTCTTGGCTTCTACTGAGCTGCTCAGGCAACACTAGGGAAAGGTGTGCCAGTTTTTTCCATGCCACCCCACCCTGAAAGCTGCATTTAGCAGCACTATTTATATAGCAGATGTAGTCCTAGCGCAGCAGGTGAGGAGGTGCCATCCCAGCGTTTCTTTTGAAATACAGTGCTTTTTACAGTTGCCGTTTATTCTTATTTCACCTTTTCTGTAAGCGTCAGGTTTTCAGCATTGCTTTGAGGCCCAGCTTCTTTTCCCTAGTCCACATGCTGTACAACATAACTGCATTAACAATTCTGTCGGAAATACAGGGAACTGCTTTGTACACTGAGACGTCGGTCAGTCTCGGCTGGAACAGGCTGTTTTCATTGATGTTGAATAATGCTCTCCTCAGCTGAAAAAAGCTGGTTGGACTATCTGGGAGAAAGACCTTAATTAGTCTGCATAAAGTTGCACACTGGGCATTTAATACAGATTATAGTCGTCTTTGCAACATGGTCCTGGGGTCCCTTACAGTAAGAAATAGCATAGAGCCTTTTTGTTATTTGAAGAACAATGAGAGTGGGACCTTGGGAGGTGGCTCATCCTCAGTAAGCTGTGAGCCTGTTTGTGTCTGAAGAAAATACCAACATCTTTATTTTGCCATTGTTTATGCTGCAACCAAGTTGAACGGCTTTTGTGCTAAATAAAGAAGCATTTTTACAACAAAAAATGATGTGCTTGTTCTGTAAGGATGTGTTTGCAATCTTACATCTTGGATGTAAACCTCCCTTAAAGAGGCAAAAGTTCTTGAGTAAAAAACCAGCAAGCCTGTCTGTGTGCTTTTTTTTTTTTAGCAAAGTATATATTTTACTAGTATTGGAATAAGACAGTAGAGAGCAAAAGATACACTTAGAAAACCTGGGATAACTTGGAAAATCTTACCATTAGAATTTACTTTCATAAGTTTAGCATTTGCATAATATTTTTTGGGGTGCTTTTTAACTCTGAATATATTCCAAATTTGAAAGGAATTACTATTTTGATATGATGTGGTATAAGGTCTAATTAGTAGTTCAATGTTTTATATACTTAGTAATGCCATCTAATTCGAATCTAGTCATATGAGAATGCAGCTTTTAATCAAGTGTATACCTCATGACAGCATGCACTTCAGCACGTGTTTAAACAAGTTTAGACAGCACTTTCTAAATAGAGGGAGAAAAATCAACATGATTATATTAATTTGAAGAGCCATCACATGTGTCATTGGGCTAAGGTTTTTCACATGTACAGTTCAGAGGCCTGTAAGGTAAATTGTGAACATAAATCTTGCTGCTTTAGCTTATGCTGGGGATCTCATGTTGTACAATATTGGAGAAGCACCTTAATTTGAGTTAGTTTTTCCAGGCATACTCTATCCTGATTGGTATACCCCCAGACTGGGACAAGTTTGAAGCATTGTGGGAGATGGTTTATCTAATGGCACCCGTATCACCAACTGGTTAGATGATCTGAAACAGCAAACCACTAGAAAAAGGACCTGTATAAAAACAGTTTTACATTGAGAAGCTGTTTCCTGACTCTGGCAGTCCCTGAAATAATGCAGCCACATTTTTTTTGAAAGCTGCCTCAGTGTGTGATAGAGAGACTGCTCTGTAGGGGCCAAGGAGTGTAAAAGATACGGGACTTAAGTTAGTAAATAAGCCAGGTAAATGCAAATATATCATTAATAACAATATGAAGCGGGGGAAGATGTGCATATTAAAAGTTCTGTTTGTTCCACAGCATTGCCTGTCGACGGTGTGTTGTGGTCGGTAATGGAGGAGTACTTCGAAATAAGACATTAGGGGAGAAAATTGACTCATACGATGTGATAATAAGGTAAATGGTATCTCCTTTTCATTTTGTGTACATGCAAAGAATTAACAAACTTTTCCTGTCAGCCAGTAGCTTTGGAGTTCAGTTATTATACAAATGAAAATGTATAAAACTTCCTGTTTTACTTGTTCTCTCTCAGCCCTCGTTTAAAAACAATTTAGGAAAAAATGGGTCAGTGAGTTGTTACACAGACTGGTCGATACAGGGGAGGAAGGATCGCTGGGTGGTCAGTCTGCCTTGTGCACGGATGCACACGTGCAAGACGCTGCCGTCAGGGATGGGTCCAAGCATGTGACAGCCTGGAGCCCTGCATGTGCCCCTCGCTGTGAGCCAGCATCCCGGGCAGCCCTGCCTCTTACCTCCCGCACCACACCTGTCTGACCCCTGCGCTGGCTTGTGGGTTAAACATGATGTTTATGCTGGGAAGTCCCTCCCAAGGCACATGTGGGCTGGAGGATGATGTTGATGTCTGCCCCTTTTTCTCAAGCACGTTAGTTCATGCTGGAAGTTTATGAGATGCCTCAACCTACCGGAGCATGCTGGGGTCTGAAGAAGAGGCATCTGGACTAGGGAAACTGGGGAAGTGCTCAGAGAAGAACAGGTGAGGGGCATGGGGGAAGCTCAAATGCCAAGCAAACTGAAAATGGGTTATTTGGCTAATTATAACAGAATTTTCTGCACATTAATAAAAAGATAAATCAGTTTCTTCTGTACAGGAACTGAGATGGTAACTGATTAAACAGCCCGTGTACCTGTAGGTGCCCTGTCAGTGTGCTCTTTCACTAAAACTTCTGAGCTGCCATTTCACTTTGCTTCAACATCGTGTTGAACATTGAACAAAATCTCATTTTTGTTACCTTGTCATCAGTCCTAATGCTCATTTTAGTAATAGTATTTCAGTCTTCAAGCGCTACCCTAGAAAGTTGTATACAAAGCCTGGAGTTTGACATGCATGTGAAAGCATACTGATAAGGTGGAAAAATACATGCAATTCTTCAGCTGTAGCTCCCCTTATAAACTTAAAATTATAGAATATGATCCAGATAATATCCCCATTCTTAGGAAACTTTACTTGCCTGACAACTTGGTGCTCTACAAAAAAAAAAAACCCCACCGTGTGCTTATTTTCACTGTAGTATAATGATGCAAGGAAGCTCCGAGGATTATTTTTAAGCTATTTCCAGTATTTGGGCTCCTTGTAGATCTATCTACTCTTCTTAAAATTGAAATTTTTGTGTAGACTGGTGTCACACACTTAAAAACAGCTCTAAATTCAAAACTGCTTCACAAATATAATATTTGTTTACTGTGAATTGAGCAAAGAGGTGGTGTTTCCGTATTTAATTACAACTTCTGATAAAACTTTGAAATATTCCCTTGTCTGCATACCTTGCTTTGCAAACATTTACTCCTAAACCATGTGCCTCCTGTTCTGAGCATTCAGTCACACTGGCAGGAATGGAGCATGCAGAGACTGCCTGAATTCTCCAAAGAATATGCAACGCACCCACAAAGCAAAGACTGTAAGATGGAGACTTAAACACAGCCCCTCTAACACCTCAGAGCAGAGAGCGCTGACCCACCTGCTCACTGCTTATTAACCTGTTATATCTCAAACCAGTGCCAGCTGTGCAAATACGGGGGTGGGGGGGCGGAACCCAACACCCAAAACCCACCAAACAAACAAACCCAAGCAAACAAACCCAAGCAAACATAAAGATGTATTGGCATCAGGTACACAGTCATAATCCCTGTTCCTATATGCTGTAGACAGTGAAGAGTATTAAAACATTCTTGAATTGCCTACTGTATGACTTGGATCATGAATGGAGCAATGGGTACTTCTCCAAGCCATATACGCTCTTTGATCTTCTCCAGTTTCTGCATTTGAGCCAAATCAGAAGGCCACTTGCTCAAGTGACACACAATAAGCGATTGTGTGATTGTATTCTAAACCACCTTGGCCAAGTTCCGGTACGTGCTTGATCCCTCTGAGTTAGAGGGTGAGTGCACCTGGTAATGGCTCATCTACCATGTAATGTGATAAGTAAATGCTGGGCCACTAAACGCTCCGGTACCTGGACACGCTCTCTCAGACAGACTAATGTGTGTGCCAGCCACCGCATAGTAAGGACGTGGGTGGGGTAGTCATTGCCATCTCCGTGTCTCTGTCCTCTGCAGAATGAATAATGGCCCTGTTATAGGGTACGAAGAGGATGTTGGGAGGAGGACGACTTTCCGCCTTTCTTACCCGGAATCCATCTTCTCGGATCCAATCCACTATGACCCTAATACAACTGTTGTTCTCATCGTCTTCAAACCACGTGACTTGAAGTGGCTTTGGGAGATACTAGGTGGCCAGAAAATAGTGAGTTTAATTATTCATGTGCTTTGGCTCAGCTTGCCACACACCTCTCATGTGAGTTATCTTGTTT
Source organism: Phaethon lepturus (assembly GCF_000687285.1). Taxonomy (NCBI): domain Eukaryota; kingdom Metazoa; phylum Chordata; class Aves; order Phaethontiformes; family Phaethontidae; genus Phaethon; species Phaethon lepturus. The sequence goes on from NW_010548536.1 coordinate 33,993, forward strand.
TGCTTTTAACCGTAGTCCTCCTAGCTGGAGGAAGCACTGGATCTCCCAGTCAGTCTGCTCAATATGCCTTTCCCATAAATGCTTTTATCCTCTTTCTCACCCACATGTTTGATCAGTTCCTCATCCCAAAGCAGTTTTCCTCTTGGAAGTACCTTTTAATCCTCTTCCTAGCGCTGTTTCATATTCTAACATGCGTGCTCCAGCCATTTCCCAGATTATTTTATCTTGCGCACTTTGTGGAATTGCAGAATAATGTTGGAAGGGACCTCTCTCTAGAGGTCTTTAGTCCAAAACCATGTTGAAAGAGTGCAAGGCCAAGTTCAAAGCCATACCAGGTTCTCAGGGCATCATGCAGGTACGTTTTGAGTATTTCCAGGGACATTTCTACAATCTCTGTTTCAGTACTGCACCACCCTCACTGGAAAGAATTTCTCCTCATCCTTTCACTGTGCACCTCCGAGAAGAGTCTGATCCTGTCTTTTTTTGTAAACCCCTGCCAGATAGTTGAAGATAGCTTGAACAAATCCAGCCTCCTCAGACCCTTCCCGTTTCCTGTGTGCTTCAGCCACTTGGCCATTTTAGTGGCGTTCTGCTGAGCTTGCCAGAGTTTGACACTGTCTTGCACAGGAGGGAGCCTGAAACAGCATTTGTGAGACCGCAGAAAGGCCCAGTACAAAGTACTTGAGAATGATAGCTTCTGCCTACCTGTTCTCTATGCTTTCATTAACGTGGTCACGCACACGATGAGCATTTACTGCCTCCAAGCACGCTGCTGGTGCGTGTTGTCCATCAGGCACCTTTCTGCAAAACTGTTTTCTAGCCAGCTGGCCTCAGCCTCTGCTGCTGCAGTGGGTTATTCTCCTGCAGGAGCACAATTTGGCATGTGCGTTGAACTTTGGGAGACTCAATGCTGCTGCTCTTCTTCAACCGCCTGCTCTTGGATTTTGCTCTGGTTAGAGTTGCTGCAAAACCAAAACCAACTGTTTATAGCCTTTAAAAAAATGTGTATTTGCTTGCCTGTTACAGAGTGCTAAAGGCTTTTGGAAGAAACCAGCCCTGAACATGATATACAAATCTAGTCAAATCAGGATTCTTGACCCCAGCATCACCAGAAAAACAGCTTATGAATGGCTTCATTTCCCAACAAGGTTTCCCAAAAAGGAGGTAGGCTTTTTTCTTCTCTGCCGTTTAGTTTTGTGCAACCAAAAGTATATTCAGAGGTAATTATCTCTTTATTATAGTGGACTATGTTAGAACATATTTTAGGTTTACATTGCATTAGTTTGTATTTAGCTGGTCCTCGAAAAAGATGGGAAAATGGAATCCAGAAAGAAAGTGGGTAGACTTGTATACCAAAAATCTCTTTTTTTTTTTTAATGCATTCTGTAATTAGTATTAAATGAGACCACTTTTGTGGACGGACGTTACTGCCTTTTACAAAATTGGGAAAAGCAGACAGGCATCGGAACATGGCCAATCCAAAGAGCCTCTAGAAATATTAAGGAGTCTTGAATTATTAAATATAGAGTGTTTTATAGTTTTTTCTTAAAAAAAAAAGACCAAAAAACCACCCCACAAACAACAAATAAAAAAAAAAAACAAAAAACAAAAAACAAAAAGTCCCACACCAAAAAAACCCCCACACCAAACAAACAAAATCCCCCCAAAACCCAACAACTTAGTAATTCTAACACTGCTGCAGTTTGACACTGCTGAGTGTGGGTAGGGACTAGGGACCATACAGGATATTCCAGTACGCGCTAATAGCGTACGTCTAGCAGCATTCTTGTACTTACTGATATGATGCCAAGCATTGTAATGACTTAACTGGCAATTTGGACATAAAAATACATTTTAACTGTCAGTTTATGACTGAAGAATGTTTCTGATGGCTGTAAGACTTCAAGCCGGAGACCTCCCTTGCGCAGTCAGGACTGACCACGTGCTGCTCAGCACAGATGCGGTTCCCTGGGGTCACACCGCTGCGCAGAGCCGCTTCATCGGGATCAGCCAACTGACGCGTGTGGAAACGTTTGACAGGCTGTCACTGTGGAGTATCTGCCACAACTTTTTTCTGGTTGAATCTTTCTAATATTTGAGGGAGTTGAGGTTTTTTTTGCTTTTGGGAGTTTCTGTGCCGCTTTGTTTTTTTTTTTTTTCATTTCTTTTTTTGAGCCTACTAGTGGCTTTTTCCTCCCTTATTAACTCTCAAACTGGAATACCCAGTTTGGCTGCGTGCTTGCTGCGGCTCCGTGGCATTTCAGCTCTTCAGCCGAGGGTGGGAAGAAAGCAGCATAACAGGTGGGCGCCTAACGCTCTCCCAAAGGGCCACCGAACATCCGTGGCCTCCAGAAATCCCTGCTGTCCCTTCCTGTGCTCCCCTCGCAGTGGGAGTAGAAGCAAGACCAGTGCTGTCAGCGAGCCGAAGGGGTGCACGTGGTGTCCTGGAGCTGGTACGGAGGCACGGGCCCCTCGGTCGCTTTGGGTAGCGTGCGTGCCCTCTGCTCCTCTCCTGCGCGCCGGGCGCCCGTGCCCGGAGCTGGGGCAGAGCGCGTCCCTGCTTGGAGCCCCTTTCCGCCACCTCCAGACCCCACTTCCCCCACCCCAGGGGTCTTGCAGCCCCTCGTCCCCCGGCCTCCCTGCGGGAGACGCCGAAGACCACTATTGCTTTCCCCGCTGTCTCTGCCTTCTCCGTTAAGCCCATCTCAAGTTCCCCGTCCGCGTTTGTGCGTAGTCCAGCAAGCTTCTCCGTTTCTCTGTTGGCGGCTGCGATGGTGTTACCAGAGCCAGGAAGAACAACTGTAAAATCCGATGCGCTGAAGTCAGAAGGTGCTGCAGGGCCCTCCCAGGCAGGGCTGTGCCCCTTCCCATTAAACGTGCCTGGCTGAACACGTTTCGGTACAGGCCGAGGATATCTGGGTATTGCTGGGGTGCTAGCGTGACAATACATTTTAAAGGTAGCGTTGCTGTTTTTAGTGTATTCTTTTGAGGTGAACTTTATGACAGCCAAAGGTAAACGGAGCTAGTTGCAACCCGTGATATTCCTGATATTTCCAAATAGCACTAATCCTGACGTGTAGCCTTCCTGACATAATTTTGGGGTCCTGTTTAGTGTGGACGTTGCAATAGAGTCACCAGTAAATTTATGATATTGGGCCCCTGGGGCAGAAAGTGATATTGCTCACTGGCAGGAGCCCTGGGCAATAGTGCATTTTAAGTTGATGTTATTTCTGGAGTACTCAGAGTTGTATAAAAGTACAAAAAAAATCTATATAAAAGGTGATAGTTCAGTTCTGCAACTTTAATTAGGCTTACAGAGCTGATGTTAGTAACTCTTTCCTGGGGGTTTGTTCTTTTTTTTTATACGATACAAAGAAATATTTTTCTGTATCGAGTGCATCTGCATTTTTTCTGCACAGAGTTGTCCAGTACTGGTCTGCCTGCTTTGTTTCCAGCAGCAAGTGAACTGAGACTTGGGTAAGAGTTCAAAAAACATGTGACTTTGTGCTCAGTTTAAGGTTTGATTGCAGCTACCGAAAGCATGTAGCTCATTTGGTCTCAGAGAAAATTGTCATTTTAGCTAAAGGTGTTAGTGCCTGAAAGTTTTGTCCATTTCTGGGGACGCTTTTTCCCTGCAGCTTCATCTGCTGGTCTAATGAAAGAGTTCACCTCTCTCTACAAACCTTGCCTCATTTACTTCCCCAGATCATTTTAGCTGTTGCTGCTGCTAAAACAGTCATGTACTTGATCACAAAATAGGATAGATGGTTGCAATGAGTTGTTCTGTGCTCTTGTAAGAAATGCTAATTGTCGGTTAGGTGCTCTTAATTTTGCACAGATAAAACCTGTTTATGACCTGCTCTTGATATTTTACATTGCATTTACTTCTGAGCTGTCTCGCTGTAGGGAGAAATGAGCAATTTTATCTACAGTTTCTTTTCTTCTAATGGAAATAGTGGGGGAAGGTCTAAAGCAGTGTTCTTCTAGAATTTCCCTGCTTTGAAAAAGTTCAAATGCAGACAAATTTATGTAGCAGTAGCATTCATGTTTTTTCAGTTTGGTGTGAGGAAGATTTGAGGCCTGTCATGTTGTTCTGTTCGTCTGGATCTCCATCATCTAGAAACTTCTGAGCACATCTGCTAATGGAGTCAAATTTGATGGGGTGAAATGGTCTCCAATATATTGAAGCCTGACCAGTTTTATGAAAGGAGGTTGCTGAGCAGTGGGATGGGGAGACCTTCCTGATGCCTGTGTGGAGAGAAGGGCTACAGTACGGGCTCAGCCCTCACTAGAAACCGCAGAATCCCAGGGAAGGCCAACATGGCAGAAACCCTGGTCATGGAAGACTTGTGGCAGTACCTTGCTCCTTATAAGACATGAAAGGATCAAACCTCAAAACCAAACGTGTGTAGAAGAGCCAGGCTGCCTGATTTCCACCGACTTCGTTCTTAGATTTGCTTTGGCTGTCAAGCTGCTGTTATTTATGTCTCCATGCTCTTTGTGTTTTGTTTTAGAAACCCAAGCATCCAACAACGGGACTAATTGCCATTACACTAGCATTTCATATATGCCATGAAGTCCACCTGGCAGGCTTCAAGTACGACTTCACTGACAGAAACAGTTCTTTGCACTACTATGGCAACGACACAATGTCTCAGATGATGCAGGTAACAAACACTTGCTTATGCTGAGAGAAATGCAGCTGGTGCGGAAGGCAAGTCAGTATAGATAGAAGCGTGTACTGCAGGTCAGAAAGGCCCCCCATCTTCTCCTGGTTCGGCTGCTCATGGCTTAACATTGCTTGAATCTCTTCATCTCTGCTTTTCTTTTTGATAAATGTGATAATGATATTTGTGTTCCTTATGCTACACCATATTCTGGAACATCTGTGAGAGAGACGTCTATATTTGTATGTTCTGTTTTGCTTTGCTGGTGTTATCCTTAGGCTACGAGGCTCTTCTTCATAGAGGCGTATTTGCTGGCACTGTCAGAACATGAATAGCGTTGTTTCTGTTGCATTCTCTTTTTCCTTGGCACCTACTTGTACAATTTGTCATAGCTGCCAAACTTCTTAAAAAAGAGAAAAAAGAGAAAAGAGAAATGGAAGGAGTTAAGACCCACAAACTTGCAGTTAGGAAAAGAACTGAACTTCGGAAATTGAAAACAGAAAGGAAAAGTAGCTCTTGGAGGGGGCTTGGAAGAGAAAGAACTGCTTCCAGGAGGTGGGAAGCCACAACTCATCAGGAGAGGGAGCAGCAGGAGGTTGGCAAACATCAGGGATGCCTTCTGCTCCCTCCTGTTTTGCTACAATCCTGCCTCTGTTTTCTTTTGTCTCTGCTCTTGTCTTCAGCTCTGTACTCCGAACAACTCTGTTGCAGCCCTTTACCTCAGTGTGAACAGTTTTCTCTTCCACGTGTGTGCCCCGTGCATGTGGGGACCATTTTCTATCCTCCTCCCTTTCCTGAAGAGGAAGGATAGGGACAATGCCCATAGGAGCCTCTCATGTCTCTTTGAGGACTCCTAGGTGCCTGCTGCTCTGCGATAGTTTTCCTCTGACACTGAACTCGCCTTCATTTTGCAGCTCCTCTCTGCAGGTGCTTTTTTGCAATGTATACCAACCTTGGGTAAGGTTGATCAGAAGTTGAATAGACATTAATCTGTAAGTTTCCTAAAATCTTGAAACTTTTAAAAAAAACCCTTATCATTAATTCTTTAGTGGCATTAAGTTGTAAATATTATACTATATATATGTGTAATCTTTTATGCAGTATTTGTATTATATTCATTTTAATTCACTGGATTCAATGTCTTAAGATTGTCGGTAAACTTACTTCCCTTGTGCTGTCCTCCACTAACCTCAGTGGTCTCCTGTGTATCCAGGATCTGGATGCAGCACGGAGGATGGATTGGTTTTGGCTTCTTGAAACTGTTTGGCAGGATGCATCCGATTTACAAATGCCTGATGTGTGCTTTTCGGGAACCTGCCGTGAAATGTCGAGAATTACTCATTTTCTGACTGCTTGTGCTGTAAATGTGGTTACGCAGCCATTCCCTCTAAGCATGGGGAGGAATTGGGAGATTTAGTAATGGAAGGACTTCTCTGAGACCATGTCTCACGCCTTCTTGCCACTGAAGGATCATGCTTTTTGGTTTGTGTCCGAACGGAAAATCTAGTTTTGAGCAGTAGCGTCACTCACCTCTTTTCCTGGGGGACTGTGCTACAGCCTTTGCTAAGAAGTCTTTTCCCCAGAGCTTTCCTACCTTTAGCATCTTCCAAGTAGCACAGGTGATTAAAAGGAAAGAACAACGAAGTGATGCTTCTGGTAATAATTTGAATTTAATTTTTTTTTTTTATTATTCCCTCACATCTCTTTAGAATGAATACCACAACATCAACGCTGAGCAGAAATTTTTGAAGAAGCTTATAGACAAGAACTTTGTGGTCAATTTGACGTGAAAGCTGAATGGAAAATACAAAGAACAATTGCTATTTTCAAGAATTGAAAAAATTTTATTTTTTGTATGACATTTTTATTTTTTAAGTGCAGCATAACTGTTTACTGTTTAAAAGGAGTACAGAAACCTCACCAAGGCAGAAGCTTCTTCTAAGCCTGATGGTAATGGACTGTCAATGCAAAGAGAGTTAACTGAATTTCTGTGAAGCTATTTAATAATGGGAAAAGCATGAAACTTTCAGCTGAAAATATCAGGGATATATAAAAATGTGATGCACATCACTTATTTATCAGCAAGAACTCTTTCCAAGTGATTACTTCTCTGGAATACTTCTGTTTTTGATGTTTCCCTCCAAAAGAGTTACACTGTCAAAAGACTTGAGACAACCAGTGTTTAATTAGTAGATGGATGGAAAGTCTTAAATGTCTGTCTTGTAGTACGAAAATGGCTTTAAAACGATGCCTATAAATTGTTGCTGTGTGTTTGGGAGAAGGGGGAACATACAGAGCGTACAGGTTTCGGTCTGCCCTACTCCAGAGGAGGGAACGTCCGTCTTCAGCGAAGAGGCCACAGCTTCTGCATTGGCCATCGACTCTGAACTGCTGCCTGCCGTTGCCGAAGGTGAAGACCCTTTGGCTTGGTTTGTGGAGATGTTGGTATTGACAGTGCTCGAGTTGTACCAAGTTTATGGAAAACCATACTCCCCATGCTGTGCGTCCAATAAATTTTACAGTTGGTGAATTTAGAAAAGAAGGAAAACTCTTCCCTCTTTAGAAGACTCTTCCCTCTTTAGAAAAGAGGGAAAACTGAACGATTACCTGACACAAATTGAGAAAAGAGGGAGTATGAAGACTGAAGAGTTGTCCTGACTACCTTGCGTGTCAGCCGCTTCCCCCAGACCACAACAGAAACGTGAGCTGGGAGAGAGATGGTCGCGCCTGAGTTTAAATTTAGAGCCAACGCTTGTTGGATTCCTAGATCTCCAGGACAGGATCTCGTGAATCTTTCTGTTTGCTCCCCAGGAATCGAGGTGTATTTTTCCAAACCAGCGCAATCTCCTTTCTCAGATGCTGTAATGTGTTTCCACTTTTGACATGCATTAATATGAGCAATGAATGGTCCCCTTTTTGGCAGTGGAGTGTGCTAGGGAACATCCAAGATGTACCTCAGCTGAATTAGCATTGGGCTTCTGTTTACCTCTCCTGTCTTGACATTTAGGTTTAAAGGTTGTGGCTGAACTAAATCATTTAGCTGTGGAACTTACTCAGGATTTTAACTGAAACATTTATTGGGACATTTCAGTTTCCTGTATTGGCTTGTCTCAGACAAGCCTGCTGAATAAGTTAAATCTGCCTGGGAATGCCCTTGACAACTGTCAAAGAAGAACAAGTAATATGCCGTTCCAATTCTCTCATAAGAGTGTATATATATTGTTTTTTTTAATTGTGACAGATTTGCTTGAAAATCTTGTGGTTATCTTGATCAATCACACCTAAAGAAAGCACAAAGAAGTCTGGTTAAAAAAAAAAAGTCTTTAAAGTTCGTAGAAAAACTGCTTTTTAAGAAAATTATAGAGAGAGTTTTAGTATGTTTACGAAGAGAGAGTTTTAGTACGTTTTGGAGCAGTACAAATGATTGCAGTATGAATACAAACCTCTAGCAGGTCAAGAGAATGGTATTTGTGTTTTCAGAAGCTGAGGATTACACAGAACACAATTTCTTTGCTGCAGCAATGTAGAGGAATAAGCATTGAAATGACCAGTGAAGAGACATCTTTCTTTTTCCTATTTCTCCTGGGGAGTGCAATAGGTATTTACAAAACCCCACCTTCCCGTAGTCCTCATCTCCCTCTTCAGCTCCTTGGCTCTGCCGTTGGGGAATTAGTGAGGGCAGTGTGATTTGGAAGGGAGCCACAGCCGAAGGGGAGGAGGATTGTGCTTTCACCTGATGACTCCTGAGCTTCGGACCGTTTCAAGCAAATTGGACATACCTGAAATAACTCCAGATGTCATAAAAGGTCTATATGGTGGGGGGAAGGACCGAGGTGTGTCCCCAGCAAGGGACAGGCTGTGCCACGGTGTCACCAGCTGGATGTGTGTCCCTTGGGCCCAGCTGCTGCAGGTGATGCTGCAGGTGACGCTGCAGGGTGACCGGCAAGAGCGTGGGGGAGAGGAACGTTGGGAGGTCCTGTGGTGGTGGAAATGGGGGAAAGCAGAATTTCTTCACCAGGTGGCAGAAGGGCTCTTACTCAGCTATTTCCATTTCCTTTCTTTTTTTTTTCTTCCCTTTTTTTTTTTCTTTTAAACATGCACATTTCTGAGGCTTTGATGAGATCTTTGCTTAAAAACTGAATACAAACAGGTGGGATTTTGCATCAGAAAACAGTGACGCTACTGTCCTTGTCTCTACCAGCATTTATTTCTTGTGATTATTTCAGTTAATTAAAAAGGTTTGTATGTGACTCTGCAGCCCCAGACCTGCAGTGATTTAGACTACTGACGATAGCAATTCCATGTGGAAAAAATGCCGAGGTAAGACTTTTTTGCAAAGGTCGTGGTGTCATCCCAGCTCTCTTTGCATAGAAGTCCTGGGTAGATCTCAGACTGTTGAGAGCAGGGCTGCCTCTTCCCCCTCGAAACCCCCGGTCGCTCCCGCAGCCGGGCCCCCCAGCTCTCCTGCCGACTGCTGCCGCAGATCCAGCCGCGTCCGTGGAACGTCACGCAGTACAGACTTGAGAGGTTTTTCTCCGGGGGAGCTGTTGAGTTTGCCCTCTCCTCATGGTGCCGGGTTCTTGTGATGGTGCAGGCTGCTTCCCTCTGCTTCTCCACCCCCATCCCCAGCGACAGGAGGTGGGTAGGGACCTGTGATTCTGAGGATGTGGTTGTTTTCTTGGCTTTATTTCCTCTCCAGAGATATTATTCCCACTAATCTAAGCTGATTCCTTCTCCTAATTTTCCTAGGAGGTTTACTGCTTTTTTTTTTTCCTGCTATAGTTAAATTCCCCCAAAATAACTGGAAAAAAAGGCTTCATGGGAAGCAAATGGCGTTGCCCCCGAACTGTTACTTAAGATAGACTCCTTTATTAGTTTTTTTTTACTACATTGGGTTTTGTCTCCCTAAGTTTTTTTTTTTCATATAACGTTTGATATTCTCAATGCATTTAATATGCTATCTACAAGCATTTATCCTTATCGGCTGCTCCTTTTTATTTCTTTTTAATAAGCCTCCCCACTTGTTTGACTGACTTTTTGAAATTAAGCAGTACTCCCAGGGATGTTTTTCCCCCACTTCTGTGCTCCTGCAGGGGTGTCGAGTCCACATATGCCAAGGTCACTGTCCCAGGGTGACTGAGTAACGTTTAGAGCCAGACGTGTTCACTCAGGCTGGAGCCAAGAGCTGATACCGCTGACAAACCCCAGGGTACGGGTGTTTTTTGAAAGCACAGCTTGCAGGCCAGTAGCTTTGCTCTTCAGTGATAAACTGTGACCTGAGTGATTCATTTCCCCCTCCCCATAAGACGTTGTGGTAGGACTCTGCGTACAGCAGCCCTGCTCCGTCACCCGCGTCACGCGGCCATTTCTGCTGCTCTGCCTCGAGGACAGGTATTGCTTTCACGCTGACTTCAGGCAGGCAAGAACACCTGCACGTAGCGTGCTTCCCCGCAAAGCCCGCAGGTCGCGGTGTCTGTTCTGTCTGGACACGCATCTTCGCAGGCGTTTTGCAATACCAAAGACTTGCCTTGGGAGTTTCTGAAAAAAGCAATAACACTAACGCCAAATACTTGTATCTTTTCTGAGAGCGAGCCGCTACTAAGATCTTCTGTTTCCCATTTTTTGCCGTTCCTGAAAGTGAAATCTCTGCACTGAAACTTCCTTTTAAAAGCTACCCAATTTTTTTATCGCAGCAGCGAAGCTGCCAGTTTTGAATCCCAGGGTGCTGTCCGCTGTATTTCCATATGTGGTAACGGTGTAACTATAGAGGTACCCAGTGTCTCCCATCAATTTTCTTCCTGCATCAATTGCCGTGTCAGATTGTCTCATCCCTCTTTCTGCTGTCCTGTTTGCCAGCAGCCTGCTGA
>NW_010548536.1:44557-48692 GCF_000687285.1 Phaethon lepturus
TCAAGACAGCAGCATCTTACAGCAAAGGTGCTCCTGCATTTTGTCTGCCAGCCCCCTCGAAATACTGCACCATCAGAAGGACCCAGCTCTAAGGTACCTAAGTACGCACAGAACAGGCAGGATGACCTGCATCAGCCGAAAGCTCTGTTTGGCTCAGACTTTTAGAGTTTTGTTTTTTTTTTTCGCTTGTTTTCTGTCAGGAAGGTGTTTTTCCCTCTGCTGTAATAATTGAGGGAAGTACGAAGATACAACTTAAGAAGGAAGGTCACAAACTGTTGCACTAGCTATGAATTTGAAAGTGCCTAAAAGATATCACTAAATGACATTTCTAGTGACTGTATTGGTGATAATAATAGAGAATCACAACTTTGGTGTTTAATAACGAGTGTGTGGTACCTCTTGTTTCCTATGCCCTGCTTTCCTTTTTAACAATGCCCTGGGAGGTAGTATAAATACCTTAGCTTTTAAGTGGAGTCTGATTTTTAAGAACACATGAAGCTCAACGTCTGTTTTTGGTATCGGCAAATACTTATTTTATTTGCCATTTGTCTTAAGTTTTATATGCCTTTAAAGCGCCAGCTGTATTTTGAAGACATTCTTATGATTGTTTCAAGTGAAATTTTGAATGCTACAAATGGAAAGAGATTATTTTCCTGTGAATAAACTGTGTGAAAGATGGTGCCCTCAGGCTTATTTTTGCAAGGTCATTGCTGTGTGTGTGTGTGTGGATGCGCGCGTGTGCCCAGCCCCGTTATTAATGCTGTGTAAAGTACATACAGTGTTGTCAGGTGCCGTATCGAGTTCAGAGCAACCTTTGGTGCTTAGTAGAGCAAAGAGAGCTGAAAATTTTTGAAGCTGGGTAGGCTGAGCTGTGCTGCGCGTGGAGATCTCACTTCAGGCTGAGTAAAAGCAAAGCTGGGACGTAGTTTTTGTGGGTAAGATCAAGAGCAGTATCCTCCTGATTTTAATTTTTCATGTTTTTTTAATCTTGCCTGTCTTACTGGGGACTTTCAGGGGAACGTTAAAAGACATTTAACTAAGAAGATGGCGCGTGACAAAAGACTTTAGATAGAAAGTGAGAGGCACTGATTGTGATACTTCGGTCATGTTTTGTTTTCTCTTTCTGTGCAGTAAAAACGAGATGCTGGGGAGCGGGGAGCTGCTTGGCCAGCAGCGTCAGGGCGTCCTGAGGGAGATTTAGAAAACGATTACCTGACACAAGTAGGTATTCAATGCATTCATTTTAGTATTGAGAGTTCAGGCATTCACCAGCCTGGAGGAAGTGCCTGTCTTTGAAGCGAGGTGGGGGAGCCGCACCGTGGGTTGTAATTTACTCCCCACAATGGAGCCGCAGTTGAAGCGCGATGTGGATCAGTGACAAGTACGTGGCTGCTTTCGCGCTAGGTTTTTGCCACAGGTGAAAAAAACGGGAAAAGCTGTTTTCACATCGCAGGGAGAGCCAGGGACGTGGTGCGTGCCTCCCAGCCTGGGCAGCCAGCTCTGGCTTTTTAGGTGAGTGCAAACCCTTAAGAGCGCGCCTCGATGACTTCCGATTTCTTTGCCTCCCGCACGCTGCCCCTGTGCCTTCTTGAGCTGTGCTCCCGTGTCGACTTGTCCCCGTGAGCCGCCGGCCAGAGCCCCTCGCTCTGCGCCTTTCCCCCGGCCCCAGCCGTGCTCTCCAGCCAAATGCGATGCCGGGACAGCGCGGTCCCCACAGTAGCTTAGGGCAGGTTTTGCCAGTAGAGGGGAACTAAAGAAAAAGGGAGTCTCATTTATTTTTTTCACATCAGGCTCTCTGTTTCAGAGTCCTTGTGGTCTGATAGATGAGTTCAGCGGGTTGGATGTTCCTTCTAACTGTTCTGCTGAATGAAGACAGGATTTAAAAATTTTTTTTAAAGATATTTAATAAGATATTTTTTTCAAATCAGTACAAAAATTTTAAATACAAAATTATTTGCTTTTGACATATCTCATATATTCTGGGAACATACCGAAGTCACCAATGCCTGGTAAACTGTCCGCCCGTTCCTGCCACCATCCATAAAATTTCTGAGATAAAGCACCACATTATATCACTGGAGTCCTTAGTCAATGTTAGACTGCATTAAACTCTGCATTTAAATAATGGTAATGCCAGTTAAATCCAATCTTAGTTCTGCATGAAAAACCTAGTTTGTTTTTGAATCAAAAGCGGTAGCATTAGCTAAAGACACTGAAGAAGTGATGAGTATTTAACTCTTTTCAACTAGCGTAGCAGTGCATGATGTGCAGCACTGTCCAGGGAACCTCAACAAAGCGCTGCCCTTTGGAAACGGACACTTTTGAGGTGAGATTAGCACCATTGATGAACAGACAGCTCTCGCAGAGAAGTTGCTTTCCTTGCGTACAGAAAAGATCGAGGCCCGCAGGTTCTCCTTGACAATCGGTAACATATAAATAAGGATTGGAAATCAACTTTTATATAAAATGAAGTTCTCGGATAAATTTGTGTGATCAATATTGCTGGTAAAGTTAATTGGTTGATCTCAAACAACAAATTAGTTCGTTAGCAAACAGAGCTACTTCTGCTTTGCCTAGTCATTGGAGAGTAAACTGATTTAATTTTCGCTGAGTGGCAGAATAGGCGTCTCTTCTGACAAGCCAAACAGACGCAGGTTCTTAGCACCAGCACAGAAATCCCAGTGAATTTATTCTGCCCTGCTGTATTGCCACACGTTGGCCAAAATGTCTCAACTGGGTGGCACGAAGCAAATGGGGAACCCTTCCTTTTTGTCTCTGATCTAGCTCACCTACTGCAACCATGCAAATGCAGATGGAGGCTTTTCGAGTGCCATGGCATTTGGAGGTGAACCCAGCGCCTGCTGGCGTCACTGGTGGCGTTCTGGGTCCAGCGACTGCTGGAGAGGGCTCGTGGGGAATAGTTACACCATCAGTGCTCCTTTCCCATCATAAATAAATTGCTCAGAAAAAAAAAAAAAAAAACCCACACCTGCAGGAATATTTTATATGGGGAGAAGGGAAATAGAGCTCTCCAGCTAAGAGACCCTTTGCTTGTCAGGCAGACCTGCTGTCAAAAAAACCCCCCAAAACCCCCACCCAAACAAATAAAAAGCCACTCAATTTTTTCCTATATGATTTGAGACAGTCCTACTCTGGTTTAAGTCACTGTTTTTTATCTCATAACTATGATCAATGCAACAGTCAAATATCCAACAGGAGTGAGTGACGTACACTGATTTGAACCTTTAGTACTGAATTATTGTGAATGAAATGAAGTAAGCATGGCATCACAGAAATATATAATGTACAGCTAATATGGCCCCCTCGGGTGCAAAACGACTGTTTATGAACCTGATACACATCTGTAGATATGTTCACCACACCTTTTTTATAACTAGCTGTGCATAATGTTAAAATTTGTATTTTTTTTATTTTTTTTATTTGTACAAGATGGTCCAAAACGGTCATAAAATGCATCTTTCATGGTATAAAAGTTTGAAGCAGAGAAGAAAGGTTTTGATTTTTGTGTCTATGTGTGTGTGTCTGGTTTTTGTTTTACATGGGATACAATAAATATCCTGAAAAAGACGAATGAACGTACTGCCCGGCATAGAGTCCTGCCGCCTGCTCGGAGGGCATTTGAACGTAAACCTTGTCTCCGTGCATCAGCTGGACAACGGCGCTGCCCGAAGCCTGGTCCAGGAAGCCCTTCTTGTACTCGTCGTAGGTGTACATCAGCGGCTCGTTGTTCTTGAACAACGCCACCCAGACGCTGGCCCCTTTACAGTGAACGTGATAGGCAAAGTAGTAGATGCCGGGGATCTCGCAGGTGAAGATCCCCGTCTGGGGGTTGTAGTTCTGCCGGCCGTTGTAAAGGAGTTTGTCAAACTTCACGGGCACCCCGACCCGGGGGAAGGGGGTGAGGAGCTCGGCCGTGAATGCGGGCATCTCGTAGACGGCGCCGCCAGCCTTGCCCTTCTTGCCCATGTAGCCGTAGGGGGGCTTGACACCGTCTATCCCTGGTCCCACCTCAGGCAGGTACTGTCCCACGGCTGGCGGAGTGGGTGGGATGATGACTGGGGGACCTGGAGGCCCGGGGGGGCCAGGTGGCCCCTGAAGGCCTGGCTGGCCCGGG
>NW_010548537.1:0-1689 GCF_000687285.1 Phaethon lepturus
ACGTCGCTGTAATTGGTCTCCCCAGAAACGCGGTGAAATAATTACAAGCGAAAATTGCTTTTCTTTATCCCGCAACTGCTGTATTCGTTACAGGTGATAATTGGAAGCAGAGCGGCCGGAGGAGGAAGATGGGGACAGATGATCGAACTGGAGCTGATTTGGTTTTTTTCGGTTGGATGTGCCACAGCCAGGCAGCCTGCTGCGCAGGCAGAGGGGGAGGTCGGCGCTCTCCGTGCCCGTCTCACCCCAGGCATCACGTTCGGCGTGTGCACAGAAAGAGCCAAATCGAGGGAGAAGCTCTCGGCGTTGGCTGCCCCGCTCTGCTGTGCTGCCTGGCACCGGAGCACCCAAACCTGCGCCAAATAACCTTTTTCCCCCCCGCCCCGGATTAAAAATCTGTCTTTCACTTGCTGTCTCCCTCTCCGTGCCTCCCGCTGAATCACGTGTATTTACATTAAACGTTCAGGATGAGTATCAGTGTTTTGCCTGGTAGGGTAGCCAGTAGCAGGAGGATTAAAGCAGCCCATTAAAGTAATTTGTATGTCTCTGGCTCTGCCTAGGGACGCGATGACAGTCCAGCGTTTAACTAGCAAGTGTTGAATTAGGTCCCGGAATGTCCCTGCTCCTCCTGCTGCCAAGCGCGTGCCTTCCAGCATCACAAAGGCGAAACCGGTGATGGACGCTTCGCGCGTCCGTAATGGCGTTGGAGCGCAGGCTTGCGTGCTCTGTGGGGAGGGAGGAGGTTTCTCCCCGGGAGAAATGGCCTTTGCCGTGTCTCTCCTGTCCGCGGAGAGTCGTGGCCGGCGCGTGACCTGCGTTTGCTGCCCGCGTCGCCTCTGCGCGGGAGCGATAGCGAGGAGCCAGGGATGCACCGGGGAGGGGATGGGGCAGCGGTGCCCGCGCGGCCGGGCTGAGCGGTGGGCGGCATCTGAAGGAATATCAGTTATCCATACCGTAACCGCAAATCCAGCCCCGTTTTACATCGGGTAAAACCTTTTGTTTTGCACACAGTTGCTGTTGATGCCACTGGAGCGTGAAGCGTGGAAGAAGTTTGGGTGGAGCGGCTTAGTCTGAGAGCTGGAACTAAATGGGGTCGATCTGGACCTAAATAGGTGGTTTTTTTAACACTCGCTGTCATTGCACTCTATGGTTGCTCTGCGATAGGTGGAGAAACACCCCAAAAAGAAGCCTGTGCCTTCCCCGAGCCTGGTACGGAGCTTACGGGGCGGCCACGCTGGGGTGAGCCAACGTGGCGCTTTCTTCATTTTCTAAACCCATTTTACATTTCAGAGCTCCCAGCGCTCGCTCATGCAAATCCTCCCCCCAGTGCTGGGACCTCTGAAAAGCAAGGATCTCGTTTGTTTGTTTGTTTTTCTTTCTCAATTCACACGGGTTGTTCAGGTGGCTTTACTTAGCTCCAGCCAACTCTCTTCTCTTTGCCAGTTGTCCTTGTTGCTGGTGGCGGGGCTGCCCGGATGCCGGCTGGGACGCGCTGCAGATGTGGGCGGCAGCTGGGAGCGTTTAGCACAGCACGAGGGCGAGGGGAACGTCAGCCCCGGTAGGAGATCTGCTCCGCGGCTGCACCAGGAATGCGCCCGATGAGGATTCGCAGGAAGAGGGGCCGCTCGCTGCTTCTCTTCGCAGGGAGCGCAGTGGAGCGGCTGGGCAGCTTTCCCACAGCCGGGGGCG
>NW_010548537.1:1699-6283 GCF_000687285.1 Phaethon lepturus
ACGGCTGAGGGAGAATCTTAATTATTTCCCAAGTATTTATGTACATAAAGGATGAACCGTGCCCATAGTTGGTCTAAACAAGGTCTTAAACAAGGGCAGCATTCTTTGCTGGCTCTGGTAACACCAGGAATATAATTTATCTATATTTTTTTTTCCCCTAAATCCAAGAGTTTCCCTTCTTTGAGACGTACGTGCTGGCATGGAAACCAGCTCTGCCTGCACGTTGCCTGCTGCATATGGGCACTGTACATGCAGGGCACAGCTTCACAGGATTTTTGATGTTTAGCTTGGGAACACCGATCACTTGAACCCTACGGGCCAAATCCTGTTGTTAAAGAGAGTCATAGAAGCATTTAGGTTAGAACAGCCCCTTGAGATCATTGAGTCCAACCATAAATACAACGTCTGTAGGTACCCTGCTAGGCTTTCCCTCCTGCAGGGAGCTTTCTGTTATGGACCGTGGAGCAGACACCTTCATCCAGCTGAGTTCCTTAGTGAAATGAAGACGTCATTGCCGTTAACACCATCCATCATCCCAGTGCAAGAAGTGGGCACGGTTCCTCTGCACTGCCCAACCTGGGGCTCCAAAGTGGGTCAGTCAGACCTGTTGCTCCCTCGCTGCGATGGGATGTCACGTCGTTCGATGGGATGTCGCCATCGTTCGATGGGCTGTCACCATCATTTGATGGGATGTCACGTCGTTCGATGGGCTGTCGCCATCGTTCGGTGGGATGTCACGTCGTTCGATGGGATGTCGCCATCATTCGGTGGGATGTCACACTGTTCAGTGGGATGCCACGTCATTCTCTTCTCTTCTTGCAGTTTCTTGCATCTCTGCGGCTGTGATTTTCCCCACTGCATTTACCCCATCCCTTAGCAGCCCCCACCTCATTTACAGGCTTTCTGGGCTGCATCTCTCCTTCACTCTGGTCCAAAAGCCCCTTTATTGCTTTGTTGCACTGGATCTTGTTCAGCTAAATTCTGGTTTAAACAGAGTATTCTTTCATCCCCGCTTGACAAGCAGCGTTAGTCTGTGCTAATTCACAAATCATTATGCATTACTCGAACATGTCAGTCTGCAGAAAATGACATTGCTCCTAAGGCACTCGAGGAACAATCTTGTTTATACTAATTTATTGTGTTTTACCACAATAGCCATTGGGTTCTTAAGATAACTGTGATAGGAAGGGACAAGGTCAGTGAAGAGAAGGAGCTGTGGTGCTTGAAGAAGGTGGCACGAGCGCCCCAGGAACCACTGAGGTCTTTGCATTTGGAAAAGTCAGGTCACTTCTCAGGGCCCTGCATATGGATTTAGGACCCAAACATTAGATACCGTTTTTCTTCACTCTCTTAAAGTTTAAGCCTAGTTTTTCATGTTGTTGTTTTCTGAACACACGTAAGGGGCTGAACCAAGCACCCGCGGGGATGCCCCGCTCATGCGTAACCGCGATACGTCATTGCCGGTGCAAAGGGTGAGCCCCTGCTCCTCAGCGGAGGGGACCTGGCAGCCTCCCACGTTTTCGCTGTGCTCACCCCTTGGGCGGTGTTGATTTTTCTCCGGTTTGGAGAGTTTTGTGGCTCAAAAGCCATCATTTTTCTCTCGGGGCAGGTTAGGAAAGTTATATTGAATGGGTTGTAGTTCTCTGAGATGGAGGTTATATTTAATCATAAACGTGTCCGACAGTAGCTGTCATTTCACGTCACTCTGTGAGGGTTGGTGTGAATAGGGTGAATGCAGCAAACAGATATTTTTTCTCTGTTGCCATACGTTTCTACAGGGAAATTACTGCCTGTGGCCCTGCCTCGGTGGGAACCGCATTGAAGGTGTAAAAGCCCTTGCATAATAGGTACTTTGCCATGTAATATATGCAAATTACAGGGCTATGCATGATAAAGACAGACAGAATATTGTGTTTGTTTTCTTTGATTTTCCCAGCCTAAGCAGGGCTGAAAATGCAGCGACCGTTTCCTCTCGCTTTCTGCATCCCTCCAGCACCGGCAGCGCTGGCGTAGGAACCAAGTGCGAGTTCAGCCCTGCAAGACGTTGTTTTGCAGCAGCTGCTGACAAAGCAACAAGTCAGAGAGGACATTTGGTAGCCCAGGGTGGGAAGTAAGCCCTCCTGGAGTTGCCTTAAAGGGCTGATGCCTCCAGCCCCCGGGATCCGCAGGGTTTGCTCCAGCGGCCGCAGCGTGCCGTACCCATTGTATGCCAGCTCCGTCAGCGTGGCATAAAACACGGCAGCTGAGGGCAAAAGTCCTGCTTGATTCATCCTCCTCCAGCTCCTGCCTCGTCCCCGGTGCTCAGGCCCATGGCGCATTGGGACTGGGGCCATCTGGGGTTTAAGCTCGGCTTTGCGCATCCAGAGGCTGGATCTGTTGGGCCAGGAAAATAGGCACTGCCAAAGCAGCCATGCCAGAGGGGAGGATGGGGCCGTGTCTGCGGCTTTGTGGAGGTAGGAATTGGCTCCGCAAGGGGAAGTGCAGAGAATAGGTTTTCTCCCAGTAGGTTTTCCCCACAGAAGGGTGCTGCGTGCCTGGGACGAGGCCGTCTCGCTCCCTGTCTGCATGGAAAGCTAAACCGCCTTTTCTTCAGAGTGGAAGAACGTGACATGTTGCTTTTTCCTGAGCGAGACCCTTGTCAGTTATAAAAGCAACGTGTTGCTTTTTAACCCCGAAAGGGGAAGTGCAAACACCTCTCCTGGACCCCTCGCTCGCCTCTCCCATTGCCTTTGCATCCCGCCGTGGTGGGACGCGAGAGTCCGTCTGCCCCTGTGCCACCCTGGGGTGTTGCCCAGTGCTTTGCAAAAGGCGTTACCAGAGCATCAAGCATGACGCCATGGAAACCTGCCAAAATATCCGACCGGACAGGAATAGGGAAGGTTTGGCAGGCGTGCCCGAGAGGGCACGTTGATGGGGTTTGAGCAGAGCCCCACGAGGTGCTGGCACGGTCCCTGGCTGCTGAAGGCAGCTCAAAATGTGCTCTTCTCCCTTCTTTTCAGGATCAGCATGGCAATAATTTGAGGTATTTCGCCTCGGTGGGAGGCAGAGCTCCCAGCCCCCATTTGTAGCACCTAAACACCGAGGGCTGCCCATCCTTGCTCTTCCCAAACCAGTTCACCTCCTCCAGCGGCGGCACCACTGCTTGCCCGGTGTTCCATGGTATTAGAGGAGGTGTGGAGACACGCCAGGAAGATGCGTTTCGCTGAGGAAGAACGCTTCGGGGTCCTCCTTTACGCCTGGGAGTCAACCTGAACTCCCTTTTGCTCTCTTGAGACCTTCTGATGTAAAATCATTAGAAATGACCTTAAAAATACCCATCTGACAGTGCGAGCAAATAGTTCGAGGCAGCTCTTGGAAGTCAGGAGGCTTCATCAGGCTGCAGCAGTTTTTAACCCATGGTTGACCTGTGGGTTGGATGTTCTCCATTGCGCTTGGCGGCCGGGTACGGAGACCTGTTAAAACAGAAGAGAAGGGTGTTTTGATTTAGTGATGGACTTACAGAGGTTAAGCAGCCTTATTTTGTTGGTAGGAATGATCTCTGAACACCCCACCCCTAATTTAATCAGGGGCACAAAACATTTCTGTCCTGGAGGAATGCTGGGTGCTGGTTTTTCATACTTGCTTGCAGCACCCGCTTGCATTTCTGTGCAAAGAAAATGGTGAAGCAAAAACAAAGGAGTTTTCATGGTGGAGAAGCCTGGTGCATGAATAATGTGCCCTTCCTTTTGAAAACAGAAGGAGAATGAATGTTTGTGGATGAAAATCCTCCACTGCTGCCGGCAGCTCGTGGGCGAGCGACAGGAGAAGTTGTAGCTCCTGCAACAAATGGTCTCTTCAGAGCATCCAACACAAATCTGCTGTCGGCGGGAGGAGGCTGGAGCGAGAGTTACGCCGTCTCTCCTCTCCGTTAAAATCCCATCTGTGGGTATGCGTGTGCGTGCACGGCGGGCGTGCTGGTAGCTGCTGCGGAAGAGCAGAGAATTTGTGCTGGAGACCTCTGGGACCCGTGCGTGGGCGATCCCTTCTGTGTCAATGGGACTTCATTCTGCCCTGTGTTACGTGGCTGTCCCGGACATCAAAAGGGACACAGCGGCAAAGGGCTTTCTGGCACATGGAGGAAATGCTGCAAAAACCAGACTGGGAGTTTGCCTGGTGCTGTGATTTCGAGGCATGTTGCAAATCACTCTGCCTTTGCGGTGGGAAGCAGGTAATTTCCAAACCTCTCTGCTCTTCCCTGCACGGCCTGAGACTTTGTGCATGTGTTTGGGACGGAGAAAAGTCAAACTGTGGTTCTTGGTGGTTTTTCAGGCTCCCTGGGGTTGGGGACTGAGGCCGTGAGGCTCCATCAGTGGGACGCTTGGCCGTGGCTTACAGGTAGGGTCCTGCCTCTCGCAGGAGAATGTGGGTGCGGGACAGATGCGCTCTGGACCGTGGTGGATCTTCCGGCCTTTGCGGCAGCCTCATGGCATCTGTGTGGTCACCGCGTCTATAAATCCTTGTGCTGACGTCCACCTCCAGAATTAAATGCCTGCTGCGACGGCTGCCCTTCGGCGACGGCTCAAGAAGATGCAGCGACCCCCCAGG
>NW_010548538.1:0-236 GCF_000687285.1 Phaethon lepturus
ATCAGGGACCAGCTGAACCCGGACCCAGCTGCAGTGGATAAAAGCACGGGAAGCATGTCTGTCTTGAGGGGGGTGGGAGGGAGTTAGGGGGTGGCTCAGGCAGGGCTCTGGGTGAGGACCACCAAGGGACTGTGGTGGTCAGGGTGTTCTCCAGGCTGGGTTGTTGGCTACAGCAGAGGGGAGTGGGGTCTGTAGATGTGCTCCTGCAAGCTGAGACCTTGACTGCAGCAGGACCC
>NW_010548538.1:351-825 GCF_000687285.1 Phaethon lepturus
CAAACCAGCTCCTTCAGGGCTGCCACTCAAAGGCTGCACTATTAGGAGCAAAGGCCAGGATACAAAGTCAAGGTCCGCAGGAACTGTTGAGGACTTTGTTGGAAGTTACCAGTGCCTGAGGCTCAGGGCAGATAGTGCTCGGTCTGGGATCGGAGGGGCACTACCTCTCAGCTCTCCCTTGGGAGGTTTCTCTGTCCCCACAGGTGGAACAGCCAGCCCGGGCTCCCTGGGAGAGCCCAGGGCATTCCCACTGGGACATCGGTGCGGACAGCCGGGCATTGCCTGTGCAGCCGTGGCCGGTGGCTAGCAAGGCAGCCAGGCTCACTGCAGAGGGGTCTGGCAAGCGGTGTGCATCAGAAACCGCTGCGAGCTGTTTTGTGTGCTTGGAGCTGTTCAGCTTGTCTTGTTTGACCAGGGCCTGAGCGTGTCCGAGAGGGAGATCCTCAGCTGCCGTGCCTAAGCTAGCAGGAGGCG
>NW_010548538.1:1126-3217 GCF_000687285.1 Phaethon lepturus
ACTGTGTTGGCCGTGCCTGCTAGACGGCATGGCCGGAGGGTTTCCCCCGGCTGTCTGCTCGTCTGCTGCACGTTCCTACAGGCTTGCTGGAGCGCTGACCGTCCTGGGATCACTTCTACTAAATGCAACAGGCGTGCACCAAAAGCTCTTCTGGCAAGAGTTAAACACCGGTGCTCCTGCCTGTGCCGGGGCAGGAGGTGTCTGAGAGACATCCACCCACCTGACTGGCAGTAGTTTTCCTCCAGAAGCGTGAGCAGATCCTGGTTTTGCTAACGGCTTATACTGGGCAGCATCGTGTGCGCTGGTGAGAAAGGTGCGGAGCCGGGTGTGCAGCACCGAGCGCAGGGCTACAGGAACTGCAGAGGACACTCGCCCGCCGCGGCGGGGCAGAGACGGGATGTTTTCGGGGAGCAGCGGGCAGGGCAGTGGGCACCCCTGCGCCGGCTGGCTGCCACACCGGGTCCTGCAGGGCAGCTCTGCCCCAGCCTGCGAAGAGGTGACCCCTTCCCAGCCACACAGGGTTAAACAAACCGGCAGCCAAACCACAGGCTTCAGCTTGGTTTGACCTGCAACGATTAAGAACAGGGCTGATGATAGTGGTTTGAATGCAGAGGAAGTAGCAAAATAATTCCTGAGCATGCTGCTGGAGAGTCTGGCAGCCGCTGGCACTAGCCGGTGAGATGCAAAGCGCTGCTCTGGGCTTTCCCAGTCACGCACCCAGCGAGGCTGCTTCTACAAAACACGAAGGTTAAGAAAGGAAGGATGCCAAACCGCTAACAAAACAAACCCTGCTGGTGCAAGGAATCCCAGAAGCGTCTGGAATTTGCTTGTGAAGCTGGGCAGCCCGGGCTGCCCATCTGCTCTCCTGGTCTCTCCATTCACATGCTCCTTTTCTCATTATTTTACAAATTAAAAATTGCAACAGTTTCTCTCCAGGTTTGAAGCCAGTGCACGGCAGTGGTTGGTGACTGAAGTGACTCTCTTTTCCTCTGAACAGAGCCTGGTTTGTGCTTCCCACATCCCTCCCCCAGCCCGACCCATTGCTCTTGTCTCGCTCCAGACGCACGAATGGACCTACCTGCTGGGTGAGACCTTGCTCAGCATAGGATTCAAGGCTGGTCCAGACCCTCCTTCTTCAGAACGGGTCATATATGGATCCCAGGATTCACCTGGGACCTGACAGCAGTCTGGTACCTCTCCAAGGAAAGGAAGGCTCACTTGCTTCAAACTTGAGCTGCTGCAGAGATGATCGGGGGGCTGCCTGTGATGGTGCTGGTGACAGGCACTACCGTGCAGGGGGGCTGGCCAGGGTGAGCACCCCCTCACCAACCTGAGGTTCTGATCCCCTTTCCCAAATGGCAGGCTTTGTGCATGCCACAGGGCAATTACTAAAGGAAAAATCCTTTTATCCAGAATATAGTACTTTGTTAATCTGATCACTTGTTAATTGCTCCAATTTAACTGAAAGTGGGTAACCTTTAAATTTTAACCACTGGTGTGCTGTTACTGAGTCAGCGAGTTGCTTTGATAGGAGGATCCACGCAGCTTTCCTGGAAGCTGCCCCATCACTGCATCTCTGAACGTTCTGCCAGGGCGAACAAAGCCCAGCGCGAGCTGTCGTCTCCTGCAGCAGCTCTGGGTACTGGGGCTGGTGGAATTCAGCGCCTTCGAGTTCAGGTTCTGGGTTAGCGTCCGGCACACGTTACCCATGGACCGACGCTGGGGACACAGACTTCGAGGGCAACTATGCAACTGGGCTCTTTAGGCAAGCCCCTTTTTTGGGAAGAAAAAAAAAAGGGGGGGTTAAGTTTCTAAGAAGAATGCATTGCAGCTGCTGACACATGATGCTGTTACTAAAACTGGAAAACATAGTGCTTGTATGACCACCTTTAATCTTTATTGCTTCCTCAAAGGGTGAAGAAAGTTGATTAAACTCATTTTTAATGTTGCCACTGGAGTCCGTGGGAGTCTTTCCCGCTCCTGACAGACCTGGCTAATTGCTCATTGCAATGAGATGCAGTTTCCTTCGTGTCCTGGGGGAGAAAGGGCTCAAGACCAGACGTCCATGACTGTGGAATTCACTCGGCGCTC
>NW_010548539.1:0-764 GCF_000687285.1 Phaethon lepturus
CGGCCGGTACGTCCCAGCTGCCTGGGAGCAGCCCGAAGGGTCATGCTTTCCCTGGGGGGTTCCTTTGGCGGTTCGGGGGGCGCACGCCCAGCAGCCCTCCCAGTGCAGGCTCTGCCCCTCGGCACGGGCACCATGCTGGGCTCCGGACCAGCAGACGAGGCCGCTGCTGTCCCAGTGCCGGGTTGTTCTACCTCTTCCAGAAAACAAAACCAAGGAGCCCTCAAGGGTTCATATAAAATAAATAAAAAATGAAAATAGTGCTGATTTGAAGGAAAGCCAGCCCCATCCTGTGCATGGGAGCGCATCGCCAACCCATCCCCGAAGGGCAGAGAGAAAGATGTGCTTAGAACTGCAGCCCTGTGCAACTTCTGCCTTTGATCATATATCTTACATGTGCCCTTTGCTTTCCCTCGTCTGATATTTATTAGGTTTAATTTTACTGGGACGCGGCTGTAAGTGAGACAGATGGAACGGGGTCTGTGCGCCTGGTGAACACATCTTAATTAAACAGATAAATAAACTTTCATTCCAGGAGACTTCAGTTTTGGAGGGGCTCCTCTGGGGCTGCGGCTCCACGGGGCTGGGCAGCCCTGGCTGGGGCTCCTCAGGCCTGGGTGCTGTGGGGCTGCTGTGGTGCCATTGCCGGTGCCACCGGCCAGGGCTGCACCCCGCGTCACCGCTGGTGCAGCTGGGAGCAGCAGGGTGAGGGAAATCAGGTGGCAGCGGCCGGGGACGTGTTCCCCACTCTGGAGCCGGCTGGGAGG
>NW_010548539.1:1147-1605 GCF_000687285.1 Phaethon lepturus
GAGCCTTTGAGTCACCCTGCCCGGATCCAGGCCCCGGCGCGGGGGGGGACGGGTGGATTACCTCATCCTGGAGCTGGCTCCCGGCTCATGTGGTTTGCTTGGTTGCTCACCACAAGCCCAGAGCGTCCGGCCATGCCCTTCCCTTTTCACCTCCACCTCCACGGTGGAGCCAGACCAGCCCATGGCGTTTGGAATTGCCTATCGCCTTGCCCAGGGCTTCCCTCGCCCTGTGCCAGGGTGCTGTGCGGTGCTCAGGTGCACCCGGGTGCCTTCTGGGGCCCCTCTCCCCACAGCTGCCCGAGGGGCTTTGGGAGGATGTGCTTGTCCGCCAGCCCTTGCAAAGCTGCCCCACGTCGTGCCCTGGGTGCTGGAGCGCGTGGGGGAGTGCGGCGCCGGTACCGTGGGAGTCCACAGGGAAGGGGAGCTGGAATGGGCTGCTGCGTCGGGATCTGGCGTTG
>NW_010548539.1:1699-1900 GCF_000687285.1 Phaethon lepturus
CGGGGGATGCTTTTGGTAGCGGGTGTTGCTGCCAGGCTCCTTTCGGCTCTCAGTACTCTGGGGCGGCAGTGATCAGAAACCCTCCCCCTGGCCTGGCATCCCCTCCCCAATTCGGCATCTTGCAGTCTCTTTGGAGCATGGCCACCCCAGCAGCAGGACCCTGTGGGGGGGCTGGCACCCCGCGGGCCCCCGCAGCCGGTT
>NW_010548540.1:0-531 GCF_000687285.1 Phaethon lepturus
ATGAAGGGATCTTCTGAGAGGCCAGGCAGGGCTGATAGCTGTTTGATCTTCTCTGTGTTCACAAAAAAAAAACCAAAAGCCCATCGGTCCTTGAAGTACCCTCCTGAGGTAGTCTATGCCAAGGATACAAGGGACCTCTGGGCCGGTAACAATG
This sequence comes from Phaethon lepturus, assembly GCF_000687285.1. NCBI lineage: Eukaryota > Metazoa > Chordata > Aves > Phaethontiformes > Phaethontidae > Phaethon > Phaethon lepturus. Next base: position 155 of record NW_010548540.1, read on the forward strand.
GAGTGCTTTTCCCATTTGTCCCCTGTTAAGCTCACCTCAGCCTCCAGTACAGAAAATTCTTGGCATCCCCCTGTCACTCCAGAGATCCAGATGAGTTCTGTGCCCCATACCCTGATGGCACCATCATACACTGTCCACCAATGTCTACCAAAGCCTTATACTTCTGTGGGTCTGATGTGCCAGGCCATCAAATCCACACAGTCCAGTATAACCAGTCCTCCTGGCCAAAGGCAGGGACCTTCTCTCAGTTCCTGTTCCTGGTCAGAGTATTCACTGTCTGACCTTTGCGGTGCCAGACCAGAAGTCCCCTCACCAGGATCAAGGGAGGTGATTTCATTTCTTCTTGGTCTGGGAGATCTCTGATTTCCTTCTTGTGT
>NW_010548541.1:0-249 GCF_000687285.1 Phaethon lepturus
TTTCCTATAGGCCGCTTTTAAGTCCTGGAAGACCACAGTAAGGTCTTCCCAGAACTTTCTCTTCTCCAGAAGAGAAGAACCCCAATTCTCTCAGCTTGTCCTCATACGAGAGCTGTTCCATCCCTCTGGTCATTTTTGTGGCCTCCTCTGGACCCTCTCCAACAGGTCCATAGCTTTCCTGTGCTGAGGGCTCCAGAGCTGGACACAGCACTGCAGGGGGGGGCTCTCCTGAGCAGAGCCGAGGGGCAG
>NW_010548541.1:360-724 GCF_000687285.1 Phaethon lepturus
CGGGCCTGGTCTCACCCCCTTCCTCCCCCAGCCTGGATTGATAACGGAGCTTGTCTCAACCCAGGTGCAGGACCCTGCACTTGGCCTTGTTGAAACCTCATGAGGTTCACATGGGCCCATTCCTCGAGCTTGTCCAGGTCCCTCTGGATGGCATCCCGTCCCTCCGGTGTGTCAGCTGCACCACTCAGCTTGGTGTTATCTGCAAACGTGCTGAGGGTGCGCTCGATCCCACTGTCAATGTCATTGATGAAGATATTAAAGAGTACTAGTCCTAGTATGGACCCCTGAGGGACACCACTTGTCACTGATCTCCATCTGGGTGTTCAGCCGTTAACCACCACCCTCTGGGTGTGACCATCCAACC